>NW_026852338.1:0-152192 GCF_026571515.1 Ruditapes philippinarum | reverse complement strand
CAGACTGACATAACAGCAGACATTTTTACCTTTATTTTGGAATGCCCCGCTAGTTGCTTAGCCAGTAAACATAACAGCAGAGCTTTTTACACTATATTTTGGAATCCCCGCTAGATTGCTTAGCCAGCTGAGTATAAAAAGCAGAGATTTTTTACACATATTTGGGAAATGCCCTGTAGATTGCCTCCAGTTTAGCATCCCAGCAGAGCATTTTTACGTTAATTTTTTTGGAACCCCCCCGCTAGTTTGGCCTAGCCAGCTGAGCATATAACCACCAGAGCATTTTTACACTATATTTAGTAATGGCCTGCTAGATTGCTTACCCAGCTGGCATCCCAGCAAAGCATTTTCTTCATTTTTATTTGGAATGTCGTTAGATTGCTTACCCGTGAGCAAAAACAGCAGATATTGATTCCCTATTAAATCGAATGCCTTTTTGCTTAGCTCACTGAAACTTGCTAACTTTCACATACCATTTTTTCTAATTTCTTTATTTTTTTCAGGGTGCCAAATTTGTATACGCGGCTGCCATACAAAGTTTCTCTTACGTCCCCGGGGTTTTTTCACTTCCTCTAAGAAACACATGCTGTCTTCCATTGTGATTTCATCGGAACGAGGTCCTAAAAATGTAAGGGGTTTTTTAACAAATTTACCATGCTCTAAAATTCCAAGATCAACATCATTTTTAAATTATTTTTTTGTTTTATTTTTTTTTTTATCAAAAAATGTTTTTTTATATAAGAAGAATTTAAACTTTATGAACTTTTTTTTGTAAAAGACACTTTAACAAATGGAAGGTTCGTCAATCATTTTAAGACATTTTTTATTTAAGGTTTTTGACATTTTTCTGTGCTTAAAGCCCCAATTGGCCTCAGAAATGATTTTTTTTTTTTCGAAAGCATTTTTTTTATTTTGGTGACATGTTAATATGTAAAAAAGTTATCATTGGCAATTATTTGAGCCATCATTTGTTCTTTTCGCCTTTTTGCGAATAATGTTGTGCATTATATTTGATTCGTTTTTTGATGGAAGTCAAAATATTTACTTTGTTTATTTTGCTACTTTTATAAAAAATAATTTAAAAATTTCGGGGCCATTTTCTTCGGGTTAATAATTAAGAAATTCTTAAATGCCCTAAAATATTACAAAACTGCTTTTAAAAAACTTATTTTTACCCTTTCTAAAAAGGAAAAAAAAACTTTGGGGTTTTCAGAGGCAAAATGTTTTTTAAAAATAGCTAAGTCTTTATTACCACATGATTTTTTTAATTTTTTTGTAAAAAGTAGATTTTTGGGGTTTTGGTTCATAATAAAAAGTAGACTTTTGTTTTACTTTTTATATTTAAAAAAAGGGTCTATAATTTTAAATTTAAATATTTAAATTTAATTTTTAAATGTTTTTTTTAAAATTTTGTAAAAAACCTTTAAAATAAAAAATTATTACATTTTCAGGGTACCGTCTTTTACGCGGGTGAGGCCCGGGCGCCATAAAAAAAGGGAAACCACTCCCCAATTCTAAAACTTTCCTGAAGTTTTACTTTCTTGGGGGGAGGTTCCCCAAGGCGTTTTCTAAAATTTCCCATGGTAATTTTTTTAAACTTATTAAATTTTTTTACGCCAAATAAAACCCAAAAAACGCAACAAAAAAAACAATAAAAGGGGAAGCATCATGCATTTAAATTTTTTGGGGGGTTTTTAGTGCTAGGTTTTGTTTTCTTATACTTGGATCGAGGTGAGGCCCATTCTAGGATAACGATTTATTTTCTTAATGACATTTTGTTGTTATTATTTTTTGTATCATTTTTAAATTTGGTTTATACGCAAGGGTTTTTTGGGGTTTTATGTTTTAAATAAATTCTTTTCGTTTTTAAACTCTTTTTTTAACAAAATTTTCGTTACACAAAAGTAATATTTTTAAATTTTTGAATTAAAAATTTTCGTAGTAAGCATATCATTTTTATTTTTAAAGCATTTTTTACTGAACCCGTGCTTTAAATTTTAAAACTAAACAAAACAGTATAAAAAAAATGTAATTTATTTTTTAATTTAACAAGACACATTTTTGGCCGCGGACGTACAAGCCCCATGTTTGCAAAAGGGACCATTTTTGCTGGCCTACTTTCTTTTTCCGGGAAAGTCGAAAATCATGGACAGCCGGTGAAAGAGACCACAACTCTGCGTAACACCCCGGGTTTTATAGTGTTTTTAAAACCGGGATTTTCTCGGGGGGAATTTAAACATTTCAGATTGTAGCCTGGAGAAAAATCTGTGATAAAAACTGTCCAATTTTTATTTTTGTGTTACGATTTGTCGACTAAGAGGAAAAGAACTGTGCCATGTGAATAAAAAGCCCTGTAAAATTTGTAAAATTTCCTTTTTCCCTCTTGTTTTTTCCTTTTTTTCCATTTTTCTTTTCCTCTTTTCTCTTTTGTTTATAAAATAAAGAACATTAAGTATATTGTTATACCCGGTTTTTGTTTTTCCTTTCCTTCAAAGTTTTTTGATCCCAAAAAAAAATTTGGGAATGATCCAAAAATTGCTCTCCCTTTTCCCCATATATTAAAAAATTGGGAAAAAACCCAATTTGTTTTTCATTAAACCCAAAAATTGAATCCAAATTGAGGTCAAACCCCCGGATTTTTTCTGAAAAAAAAAATGGGTTTTGGGCCCTAAGGGCCCCCCCACGAAAAATTTTTTGCAAAAACACCCCTTTAATGTCGACCCAAAGTGTTTAATATCCCCCGTAACTAATTTCGTTTTGATATACTATAACAAATTACCTTTTGTCTTTGTGATAAATTTTAATTAAATATATTATTGGTAGTTTTATTTCTAAAATTTTTTTTAAAGGGGTTTAAAAAATTTAATATTAACCCTGGGCCAAAAAAAACGGGGCAAAATAAATTTTTTTTAAAAATTTTCGTTCAAAAAAATTTCTGTATTAAACCCTTTTCAATACCCTCTATCTGCATAAAAGGGTTTTTTACTAATGGGAAAAGATATGATCCCATTTAAAATCATTTTTTTTAATTTTAACTTTTACTAACAAAAATTTTAAATATTTTGGGTCTGGGACCAAAATTAGTTATTTTTTTGGCCCCGATTTTTGTCAAAAAAAAAAAATGGTTGCATCCGTTAGGGTTGTTTTTTGATTTTCTTTATTTTTAAGGGGAACCAATTTTATTGCGTATAAGAAATTTTAATGTATCCCCAGGTGATTTTTTTTTTAAATGCAATTTTTCACGGGGCCCTTTGGGGTTTTAAAAAGGTTAAAAAGTATTTTAACCATTTTTAAAAGGGTTTAAATTTAAAATAACCTGTATGCCCCACCCTACCCAACCCTTGAAGTGGGGGCCCAAAAGGTAGTGAATAAAAGCCAATTTTTAACTTCCTTTGCCGCCGGGTTTTTTCGGCCCCAAAATCATGGGGTTTTTAATTTTCAGCTCGCTCTAACAAAACTTTTAATAGTTTTGTTTTTTTAAATTTTAACCAAAAACAAATTCATGTTCTTGTAGTTTAGATGTATTAGGGAAGATACATGTAAATGAAAAATTTTTTTAAAAAAAAAAGACACTCCCAAAAAATGTTTCCCTTTTTTTAAGGGGATAACAAAAAAAAAGCGGGCTGTTACGTCAAAAAATAATCAGCAAAAAAAATAAAAACTTTTACGAAAATTTACGTATGAACAAATTTTCCACTGGGGAAAACAGGTTAGAGAAAAATAGACAAAAAACTTTCAACTTTTATTAGCAAATATCGACAAAAATTTTCCCTTTGGGCTAATGAACAAAAAAAAAAGTTTTCAAATTTTGATCATATATACAAAAAAATATAAAACCCAATTTTACATGAAACTTTTATTTATCAAAAAAATTATTACATATATATTCATGTGATCAAAAAAAAGTGTACATTTTATAAGCCCTTTCATTTTTAAAAAGAAAAAGCTTTTTTAAGATATTTCCCAAAATATTAAATTACATTTTTCCCCTTTCTTTAAAACCCCGTCATATGGTTGAAAAAATTTAAGTTTTTGGGCCACGAAATATGTGGCTTTGTTTTTGGTACGAATTTTTTTAATTTTTTTTGACGGGTTTCTTTCTTTAAACAATTTCAATATCGAAAAATTCTTTTTATTTTTATAAGCCCCCCTTATGTACTCCCATTTTCGTACTGCAAAGTTGTCTTTTTAATTTGAAAAAAATTTAAATGGGTTTTTTCAAATAGTAAAAATTTTTCAAAAAAATTCATGTTATTTTTCATAACCAAAACTCTTTTTTAAATTTAATAAAAAATTTCAATTTTTTACATACACAAATAAACCACTTCATACTTGTTTTTAAACTTGTTTCTTTTTAATCTGCTTTTTTAAGATATTCATAAAAATATCTTCGTTGAAATCTGCCCAAAATATAACCTCCGATAGAAAAAAAAAAGTCAGAATGTTTTTCTCTGTATTTTTTTTGAAAAGTTGTCTTTGGCCAAAAAAAGCAAAAGAAAACCGTACACGCCCCCCAAATTTGGTCCTTACTCTTTGAAAAATTCACTTCCGGGCCGGGAAGGCAAAAAAACGTGCATGGTCACGCTCACTTTGTTTCTTTAAATTAAATTTAAATACGGGATCTCGTAATGAAGGAAGGAAGGAAGAAAGGGAAGGGAAAGGAAGGAAAAAGGGAAAGGGAAAGGGAAAGGGAAGGGGGAAAGGGAAAGGAAAGGGAAAGGGAAAGGGAAAGGGAAAGGGAAAGGGAAAGGGAAAGGGAAAGGGAAAGGGAAGGGAAAGGGAAGGGAAAAGGAAATTTCCTTTTTTTAAAAAACCCAAGATATGTCGGACGAGGGCCCGAAAACTTTCTCTACCCTGCAAAAGGTTTTCCATTTTTCAAAAAGTTTTAAGAAAATTAAACCCAATAGCCCATTGTCAATTAATTCTTTAAACCAAAACAACAAAAATTATTACACTTTGTATTTATTTTTGATTTTTAAAAATTCAAAAGGACTAGACCGCTATTTTTTCTTTTAAAAAAGGGTTTCTTTTGGTCACACGTTTTGTTGATTTTTTCCCTTTTATTTTTTACAAACAAAAGTTATAAGGAAAAAACTGATAATTGAGCACTTTTTTTATGTGCCCTTTTGGGATGAAAAAATTTTTTAAAAACTTTTTTTAAAATTTTGACTTTTTCCCAATTTGGGGTTTACATAGTAAAGTTTCAACATTTTTATTAAAAATTTACTTTTAATTGGCCCCCCAACCTTTTTAAAGTTTGTTTTATATCCCCTGGGTTTTATTTTAAAGACAGAAAAAGTAAATTATTTTTTTGTTTCTTTTTGTTTTTGTTAAATTTGGGACAATGACGATATATTTTGAAAATTGTCATTTTTTGGGTCATTGAATTGCTATTTCTTCTGAAAAATTTAAAGGGAAAAGATTATAAAAATTTGTTTCAAATTTGACTGTAGGTTACCCAAAAGAACCCGAACAAAATCACCATTTAACAAAATTTTTTTTCAAAAAGGAAGTTGATTTCGAAGGGGGAAAGTTTTACAATATGCATTGTAAATAAAAGGAACCGGGAAACCCGATCCCAAAATTAAGTTTACCAAAAATGTCAGTGTATTTTTAAAGTTTTTCTATTTTTTCTGGTGTAACGTTTTCAAAAAAAAAAAAAACGAAAAAAAAGCTTTTTTTGCCATTTTCGAAAAACGCAAAACAAAACTTACAAAATTATTTCAGTAAAATTCACTTTTTTTCTATAATAAAAGGGTTTTTGAATTTTTTGATTTCGAGTTTAAATTTTTTGTCGCTTTGAATGAATTTAAATTTTGATTTTTCCCTGACTTTTTATTTTCCCCCTGAAAAATTTTTTTTTACGATTTGTTATGTTTAACATTCCATGGGAAACATTTTTGTTTTTACTTTACCCCACTTGCATGATAAAAAATTTAATATTTTCAAACAAAAAGTCGTTTAAAACCATCCAAAACTTCTTTAAATTTGAAATAAAGTCTGAGCAGATTTAAATCAGGGTTTTCCCCGTGCTTTTCACGTGCTTTATTTTCCTTTTGTAACAATTACATATAGTGTGTATTTTAAAGTTAGAAATCAGTGAATTCCATTTTTTCAGAATTTTATGGGAAACCCAAAATTTTTGAGGGGGAAAAAACTAAAAATTTTCCCCTCACCCGACATTTTTTTTTCTAAAATTTTATTTTTTAAAAAAAAAAAAACCAAAAAACAAAAAGGGGAAAATTATTTAAAAAATATTTAAAGGAAAACCTGTCATTTTGATAAATTAGTTTTCTGTGGGGGAAAAAAAATTTCCTTTACGCCGGTTTTTTTGTGTGAACAGTTTGTGATTTTTATGTTTTTTTAAAAGGTTTTCTTTTTTTTTTTTGAAACGAATCCTTTTTTTTGCCCCAAAAAAAAAATTTTTTTTTTAAAAAATTTTCTTTTTTAATTTTATTTGTTAAAAACTGGTTTTATTTTTTTTTGGGTTTTTTTTTACAAATTTTTTATTTTTGTTTACCAAAATGATTTTTAAAGTTAAATTTTAATTTTTTTGCTAAAAAATGGAAAACAGTTTAAAAAAATAATTTTTAAAATCAATTTTTTTCTTTTTTTCGGGGGCCGGAAATTTTTCTCTTTTAATTAATTGATTATAAATCCAAATTTTAAAATTTTTTTTTTTCAATTAAAAAAAAGAATATCAAGGGGTTAATTTGGAAAAAAAAGGGGATGAATAAATAAAAGGTTTTGTAATAGAAAACAGTAAGGGGGGGAAAAAATTTTTTTGGTTATTTTAAAAAATCCAAAAAACAGGTGCCCAAAACGTAATTTAAAATCAAAATTTAATTTTTAAATTTTTCATTTTATTTTGAAGGAAAAACTGTGTGGAAACCTCCAATGTAACCCCCAAATTTAAAGTGAGTTGAAAATTTATTTTTATAGCAAAATTTTTTTTAAATTTTTTAAAAAATTTTTTTTCATTTATTGCAAAGATTTTTTTATTTAAAAACATTAGGGAAAAAACCCGTGATATTAATTTTCTACAAAATTGATAGTTTCTTAAAGGGGGTTTTTTGATTCGTTTAAAAATGATTTCCAAATGAATTTTTTAAAAAAAAAAAACAAAAAAAAGCTGTGAAAAAATTGGAATTCAAAAAATTTTAAAATTGTTAAAAGGAAAAAATTTTTTTTTTGTTCAATTAAAAAAAATTTCAAATTTTTACAATTTTTCAAAATTTTAAAATTTTTGGAAAAAAATAGAAAAATATATGAATAAAAAATTTAAAATTTTTTTAATTTTAAATAATTATAACTTTTTTTTAGGGTTTCCCAAAAAAGTTGAAAATTTAAAGGGAAAGAAATGGAAAGGGGAAATAAAAGGTTGATGACATGTTTGGGGTGAATAATGGTTCCGGGAGAAAAAGCCCTTCTCCAAATTTCCCTCCAAAAGGGTGCAAAGTGCGGAAAAGGCACACGGCAGGTCAAGGTTCAAGTCATCTCAAAAATTTGAAGTGATTGGTTTACCTTTTTTGAAAATAAAATCCGGAGGGTGGCGCTAACAAAAAGCCGTTTTTTTGGGCAAAAACCCCCTGTTTGCAGCCGTCACGGAATTTGATGCTTTTCCGGGTAATTTTCTTTTCCCCCACCGAAAAGAAGAAACGGACTTTTGGGAAAATTTGGCATGGGAAAAAACGTCCCCGATGAAAACAAAATAGAGGGGGGAACCGGGGAAAGGAAAGCTAGAAATCTCGGACATAAGGAAATTTCCGGGCCGAGCTAAAATTTAAAAAGGAAAAAAACACACAACAAGGTAAAAGGCCCGACGACGATAAAAAAGGGGAAGAAACGGGGCTTGTTCCTTTTCACAGGGGTTTAAAAATTTTTTAAAAGGTTTTACAGGAAATATAATTTGGGCAAAAAATTAAAAAAAACAAATAAAAACAAATACACATACATGTATGTCTCCACTTTTACACAGAAATAAATTATTTCAACTAACACGTAGAACAAGAACTGAATGACCGTTTATAGAAATACAAAGTACAAGTTAGAAAGATTTGTGAAAATGCTCGGAAGCTTTTTTTTTCAAAAGAAAATTTAAATTTTTGTACGTCAATATTTCAGTCATTTGAAGAAAAAATTTTTTCAAACCCTGATCATTTTATTTAGGGCTTGTTTTGTACAAAAGTTTGAAATTTTTTGCATTAAGAAAATTTAAAGTCAAAAATGCATTTATTGTAAAATTTTATTGAAATTTAAATAAATACTTTGAAAATGTATAGATGTTTCCAAAAAGAAGTGAAAAGAATTTTTCAGATGCTCGTTCATTTTCAGTTAAATATAATTATTATTATATTAAAACTATGATTTTAATTTCAGGTTAGTCGCAAACCTTTTGGCCGTTTTTTGTCATTCGACGTCAAGAGGAGCTTGTTTGCAGGCAAGCGTTTGGCAGAGGAATCAGACGATTCTCCAACCGGAAAGAGACTGCGCGAGGCGGAAACTGCGATTAGTAGTGTTTCATTAGAGGTGAATATTTATTTGTTTGTTTTTTTACTCAGTAGTAAAATATTACAACAAAAAATCATAAAAATATTTGTATATAATTTAAGTTCTTCTTTTGTATCGGTCATAGTACCTTTTTTTAAATATTCTTGTTAATAGAACGATATGTACTTGAATTTATTTATTAACTTTTGATATACATTCATTTCAATTGAAAATATATGTGAAGACAATTTCAGGTCTTTTGCAATAATCTAATTTGCCCTTATTTTTCTCTATTTATAATTCCCTATTGATCAATTTTTTTCAGGCACTTTCTCCGCGGTCAGAGAATGTCGACGTAAAAGATGTAGTTCACCGACTGTCTACCGACGAAGACGTTATTGCCGACGGTTCACGTCCCTATATCCTGCCGACCATCGCCGGTAAACACAGTGACTTGAAGTCCATCTCTCCAGAAACAGTAAGTGAAAATTATAAAATTCAAGTTAATAAGTATATATTAAATCATGGTGAAATGGAATTTAGTTACATGAATTAAAAAAATATAACTTAACAATGTCTACTGTTTGTTGACTGCTTTCGTTCGTTCGTTTTCGTTCATTCATTCATTCATTCATTCATTCATTCATTCATTCATTCATTCATTCATTCATTCATTCATTCATTCATTCATTCATTCATTCATTCATTCATTCATTCATTCATTCATTCATTCATTCATTCATTCATTCATTCATTCATTCATTCATTCAATGGTTTATTTTTCTTTAACCTTTCTGATTGAGCATGTTCATGTACGGTAGTTACAGTCGATGCTACCGCACAAGCCCCCCTTAGCAGAATTCAACAGAAACTGAACAGAATAATTTTAAATTTAGAAACATCTGCAACATGTAGTCTTTTATCAAATATTTATAAAGTTTTCTTCATTTTCAGATGAATGACGTTCTTTGTGGTTGCTATGACGACGAAATTGATCACGTGACTGTCATTGACTGTAGATACCCGTATGAGTTTGATGGTGGTCACATCAAGGTAATTGTAACTTTAAAAATAGAATTGATATGTTTTGGTAGCAGACGGCAAGTTAATTCATGAAAATAAGCATAAATTTGTCTGGTACATGTACGTTATTGAGCACAACTTCTCTTCTTCTTTTTTTACTTGAAAACAAGAACTTTATTACAATCTATGTTTTAATAACAACATGAATTGGCGTTGAAAGACAACGGAAAATGGTATAAGTTTCGCCAAAAATCAAAGACACAAACATAAAAACTCTAGGATAGCGCCAGCTAATCTTTTAAAGTATTTTTTTTATCCTTATAAGATATCTACTATATAAATGTTACTGATGTTACTGTTGTTGTTGATTAACATTCGTGAATACGTGTAATTAATGATTTTCCAAACTTTACAAAGTTTCAAAAACTAGCATTATTCTAACTTCTTTATTTGTTTTCAGGGTGCCATCAATTTGTATACGCGAGCTGCCATACAAGAGTTTCTCTTACGTCACAGCGGTTCTTTCACTTCCTCTAAGAAACACGTGCTCGTCTTCCATTGTGAGTTCTCATCGGAACGAGGTCCTAAAATGTAAGTGTTTTCTAACAAATTTATCATGCTCTAAACATTCCAAGATCAACATCACACATTATTGTGTTGTATTTATATTTTATCAAATAATGTTTATATATATGAGAAGAATTTAACATTATGAACGTTTATTTTGTAACGACACTGTAACAAATGGAAGGTTCATCAATCATTGAAGACATTTTTTATATCAGGTCTGACATTTGCTGTGCTTTAAAGCCCAATTGTGCCTCAGAAATGATTTTTTTTCTCGAAAGCATTTTTTTAATTTTTGGTGACCTGTTAAATATGTCAAAAAAGTTACTCATTGGCCAATTATTTGAACCATCTTTTGCTTCTATCGCCTTTTGGCAAATAGTGCACTTATAATAACTGCGTTGTTTGTATGGAAAGTCAAAATACTACTTTGTTTATATTTTGCTACTTTTATAAAAGATAATTTCAAATTTCGCGCCACTTTCTTCAGGTGATAATTAAGTATCTTAAATGCCCTGAAATCATTATCTAACTGCTATAAAACTTATGTTAGCCCTTTCTAAAAAAGAAGAAAAAAACATTGGTTTCAGAGGCATAATGTGCCTTTAAAATAGCTAAGTCTTCATGACTTCATGACTTTTTAACTTTTGTAAGAGTAAATAAATGGGTCTTTGATCATAATGAAAGTAGACTTTTGTTTACTATATATTAAAAAAGTCTATAATCTTAATGATAATACGCATTTGAGAAATATTTTTTTTATATGTAGAACAACATGTGAAAAATGAAATATTTTTTTTTTTTTTTTTTCAGGTATCGTCATTTACGCAGTGAGGACCGTGCCATGAATAAAGACCACTACCCACGTCTCAACTTTCCGGAAGTTTACGTTCTTGAAGGAGGTTACAAGGCGTTCTTTTACAAGTTCATGGTAATTTCTTGATTATTACAAATATGTACGCCTTTAAAAAGGCCACGAAAACGCAAATGTAAACTACGAAAGGGGCATCATGCTTTTTAACTGTTTGGTGGCTTAGAAGCTCTAGTTTGTCTTTTTATACTTGGATCGAGTGAGGTAACGATCACAATTTCTTCATATGACACCAGTTGTAATTTAGCTTTATTTCAAGATAATTCACAACACAAAAGTAATATGTGAATTATATACATCTGTATGTAAGTATATATTATACTTTTAAGCATTCCTTACTGAATCATGTTTAAATTGACTCATACAAACATGTATAAAATATGTATATTTATTATTTTTATTTACAGACACAGTGTTTGCCGCAGACGTACAAGCCCATGTTGCACAAGGACCATGCTGCTGATCTACGTCACTTCCGGGGAAAATCGAAATCATGGACAGCCGGTGAGAGACCACAACTCATGCGTACTACACTTCGTTTTTAGTGCTTCATAACCTGACTTCCGGTGAATAAACAGTCTTCGAATTCAGACCTGGATAAATGCTGTGATAAAACTGTGCAATATTTGTGTTTTTGTGTTGTGTTTTGTGCCAGAAGTGAACTATGGCGGTTGATGAACTGTTTGTATACCAAACTGTTGACAATTTGTGTTAAACTTTCATCTGTCTTTCCTTAATCATCTTCTCTATCCCTCCTACTTCATTATTTTGAAAAATATTAAAATTGTTGTAAAAAGGTTTTTGTTTTTATTTTTCTTTCCACGACAGTTGTCAAGTGTACATCTTTCCTTCATCCCACTATAAAAACCATTTTTCTTCTTACAGTCGGTGTCATTATAGTGGGGTTCTACTGTATTAGGTACCATGTATGCGATATGCGCAAGCAAGTGTCCTGATCTAGATACGAATTCACTTGTTTTTTTTTATTTCTTCTCATAAAAGCCAAGTTTAACGTGGTTTTATTTGATTTGCCTTGTAGACAACATATATCTCGAAATAAGTTCAGAGCTCCTAACACGAATCCTTTTTGTACAGATTTGGTTCATATTTCAAGAACGGTAATCCTTTCCGGTCAAATTTAATATTTTTTTTAAGAGTTGCGTACCCTGCACTACGATAACGATACAATACACATCCTAAAACAAGATGGAAACGTAAATTGTCATGAGTTAGACTGACATTTTGCAAAATCGGTTTAAACGTTGGTTTGGCTTGCCGGAGACAACTGTATCAGTGTTTACTGCTCATGGTTTGCACTGCCCACTATTCAATCCATGAAAACAATGAATGATTTTGTGAACAAGTCCATTTAGGCATTTACGATTAATGGGATTAACAGAAAAACTTCCGCATTGTATATTTGAGGACACTTTTTTCTTTGAACGTGTGATACGTATATTCACAAATTACAATATAGCTAAAATAATCTAATTCCATGATCGGCAATGGGGACAATTTATTTTTTAAAAAAAAGCGTACTATGTATACAAGAAAAGGCAGGCCGATTAGAAGTCGAATTTTTCTGTCCAGCAATTGGAACTTCACATTCGCCTGTATGTGTAGGATAAAAAGAACTATTGACAATTCAAACAATTGTAGCAAGTCAGGAAACCTACCCCCTTCAGTACACTGCTGAATTCGTTATGAATATGCCTGGCTTTGGATTTGGAACAGTTCATTCAATGTTAAAGGGTCTTTGCAATATCAAATACAAATATTGTGCACGGATGTGCATGCTTGCGCGGCTAAAGATACATTACTCTCGGTTCCATTAGGTAAATGATTAAGTGTGGGATGACGGTTCAAGGGAATGGTATTGGTGCTCGTGCTTATGCTAGACTACGATTACGAAATCCTCTTGTGAAGCTCCATGATTTAATATGCAAAGGTTTTGAGTAACTTTACGATATAACCATTTGAAGAAGCCACCAGGATGAATAAATGAAATTTGGTTTTGGAATATTTGACACTGAAATTGCCCAACTGCAATTATGAAAATATCACTCCATTAGGGTCATGGTTCCCTGGAGTAGTTTAGTGATTTTTATATAAACTTTGTATATAAAACAGTCATGTTCATAATTATGCAGGGCGCCATTCCATTCTTTTTTGTTTAATCAATCCTTTGGTACCATGCCATACTTCTGCTCCATATTGCTTCAAAGCAAGTTTTTTTTTCTTTTTTTGTGGGGGTGTGGGGATTGTGTCAAGTTACACCACCACTGCAGGGAACATCATATTATGACTTCCCAGCACTTACTGGTAAAATAACTCTGTACAATTCTTTGTGCTAGCTGTACTTGTCTAGTAGGGCCACTGGCCTTTTACAAAACAAGCTTCTTCACACCAGTCAAAAGTCCTCAACGTTGTTCGAACCCACAACAGTGAGAGCAAAGTTATCAAGGTAACGTTTGGGGGTACCAGTTTGGAAAATAATCAACTTATGAAAACTCAGTATTTTCAATAGACCACCGTGTCTCCTATAAAGACAGAATTAAGTATAAAGTTCCTGATACAATGTTACTTACTGGTTTGTGGGATAAACCCTTACATAAATAAGTTAAAGAGAAAATAAAAACACAACAATATTTATATTTCATTTTAAAATATATATTTCTTTTTTTTTAATTGCATAATGCTCTCCCCCAAAAAAGCACAATTCTTGAACCTGTCATGTTCATTTACATATATATATATAACAATTCTTTAAAAGACACAAAATGATGTGTCAACATCATCAACAACAAATATTGAAATCGAGACTCTGATTGGTCTAAATAAAACAAGGAACATCTCAAAAGTTTCAAATATTGTAAAAACATTCACGTTGAGACAGTCCCTCGTTTTCGTTAGCCAATCAAAGACTTAGTAGTAACAGTTTTAGGCTGCTGAGGCCCACAACCCACTAAAGTGCAGATGAAACATACAAAATGGAGAATAAAATAGTAAAGTAGGATGCAAATGACTAGCTTACAATCCCAAAATTGTAGAAATAAACAAAATAAAAAAGATGAATAGTTTAATAAATATATATGTGTACTCCGAAATGATGTGTTTCAATAAATGCATATAACTATTCTACCGCTAAATATTTCTATCAAATTTCTCTGATTTTTTTTTAGTATTATTTTTTTTTCTCGAATCTGCACTAATATGGAAAATCCAGCCCATTAAAATATATTAACAATTAACAACTTGATTGTGTGCGACTTAACGTTCACACAAAAAAAGTGAATATAACTACATAATTAATGTACTTGAGAAAAGAAATTCATAAATGACCAATTGTATATTAATGTTAGTATACAAATGTATCTACTCTGACAAAAATAGAATCTGAATTACTATGATAACGTACCACAGGTTTTAGGCCTACAGGCCACCAAAAATAAAGTATCACAGGAGAGTTCTGATGAAACCATAAGGCCAAATAAATAAATCATTTGGTTCAGAGCCTTTTTTTCTCTCTCACAATATTGAATAAAACTTTTGAAATACCATGAAAAATGCCCTTTCTATTTTTTAAACAATACACACATCTTTGTATTTCTTTAAATTTATCTTTCCCTATATTTTTTTCTTAGAAAAAAGTACTTTTTTTTAACATTTTGTCACAAAAAGTCCGAAAACCAAACAAGATTTTCATATGGCCATATAATCAATAAAATAAACATGTATTTTCTTCTCTCTAAGTATGTACATGTCTACAATATCATTCACATATCTCATTTATTCCATTAATTTTACATTTTTAATTGCATCTATAAATATTTACAAAGCTAAATTACTCTTGTACAATAATAGTTTTCACTCTGTACATTTCCTTCCCGAAAGAGCTATTGTAAAACAGTCATTTGCTAGCAAAGTTCACGCACATATACTGGTATATTTTCATAGTTATAACAGACAGGTAAAAAGAAGAAAGAAAAAAAAAATCAAAGTACAGTCATATGCACATATAAAATAACAAAATACATACATATAATAAATCTCAAAAAATAAATTTCTTATTCTCTTCTTTTTTTTTCTAATATGTTTATTTCCACATTCGAGTTTGAATTGTCTCACATTGGGGAAAGCTATTCACAGCTTTTTTAGTTTTTTTGCTTTTTTTAAGTATTTCCTTAATACACAATTATTATGCATCAAAATTAGCATATGATAAAGCTTGAATTTTGAGACAGAGCCTTTACTTTTCTCACTTTTCTTACGAAATTTGGATTTTCAAGATCTGGTTTTACTTTTTTTTCCCATATAACTTTGTCCCAGTTTCACATACTTGACATGATTCCATGTGAAAATAAATGTTAAAGTATAATATTACACAACAAAAATAATTCTAAGCACAAAGAATGGTAAATTAATGGCATTAAGTGTGAATATTCACGGTTATGGTAATGACTAATGAATACATGAATAATAATGAGTTAAATGCACAATTGTGATTGGTCCACCTGGATCATTGTATAATGACATCACAAAATGGAAGCAGTTTGTTTTTAATGAATAAATACACCTCATGGTTTTTTCCGATATTTACATATGTACAATTAATTCAAGAAAGCCAAATCCACTTTGAATGTAAAATGACAATATTTCTGTCATTTCTGACTTTAACAACCTTAAGCCTGAAGGAAAAATAAAATCTCTTCAAGGTTACTTATGTGAAGTTGTCTTTCCATAAGAAATAGTATTTATACCACACGCTGTTTTGAAATCATTTACATATACGATTATTAATCGACATTAATGCGTAGCATGAATACAGTTCACCAGCACTTCTGATGTTCACCCTGATAAAAATACACCAGTTTTGATAAGTAGCAAGAAACCGGTGCTCAATTTTTACCAAGACGTTTTTATCAGCAAACATAATTTCTCACAATATATTATGCAATATAAACAAAAGACAAAATTATCTATTTATTTAAATAGTGTCAGCACTTTCAACTAGTCCCTCGACTGCAATATCCGATCGTGAAATATCTTTTCCAACGACGGATTTTACTGGCTCATCTCGTGAGTGATTGGCGTGACCAAATCGGCCGTCTACTGTGACCTCAACTACCTCGCTCTTTTCAACAGGAAGAGATTCCTCCGCATTTTCGGTGTTTGCAGGGTTGTCATTGGTAACATTTTTGTCAGCAACAATTTCCGGTTCAACGGAGGACACTTTCGGTTGGTACCAGATGACCTCCGGTTTAACAGATTCTTGATCTTCCTTTTCAAGCTCAGCATTTGGTATGTTCGGGCCATATATATCATACCAGTCAAGGTCATCTTGTTCTCCGCGTAACGACATCAACACACGAGATTTCACTGTTAAATAAAACAAAACGAAAAACTATTATCATTGATAAACATGAGTTGTTTTTTTTTTCCGAGAAAAATATCAATTTTACAAAATTATTCTATATTCTGTTTCTTTAATTACAATATTGAAAGGCAGTTTTCATTACAAGCAAAAGATTTCATATAGTTTTCCTTATGAATACTGATAATAGTGTAATAAGTGATCAATTTTTGATTGTACAGTGAAAAGTTGAGTTTTGTCTTCTGCTAACACAATTAATAGTTAGTGTAAAAGTATCAGTTCTTTTTCTGTTTAATTTATGAGAGTAATTATGTTTTGTTTTTATTTCTCTTTTTCATGAAAATCAGCATGTGTTTTTATGACCAAGAATTTCATATTTCAACTATTTATATTAATGAAATATTTAAAATCACATTTATGAATCAGCCAAAAGTAGCATAACAAGCAACCTAAAGCTTGGTCAAACCACAATCCCAAGGTTTCACTGTATTTGTATCCATCACCCTTATGGGTGGGAGGTTTGGGGATGTGGGGGGATGGAGATAATACTTACTGGGCGGAGTACAGTAAGCATCGACCTTAGCCCCTTCAATTTGCGGGCCCATCATAGGCGAGGGTTTCACAAGCTGTGGGCTCGCAAAAGGTAGATGATTGGGAAGCCCGGGTTTAGAGGTGGAGTACCCAATATTGAGAGAAGTTGGAGTCCAACTGCCCAGAAATACAGCGAAACATAAGACCAGAACCTGCAATGAGTCCCGACATGCAGTTGTTGGTAAAAATTAACGTGATGTTATACTGAGACTATATTACAACATGCCAAAACTTGCAACAGTTTTCCCCAACATTTTCTTGAAAAGGACATAGTGCCAAAATATTCCATGTTAAATTTTGTCCATATTTTTTTGGTAATAATGCTGTTATAAAATTTTTTTATTTTTTTTGCCATTTAGTTACAAACAAGATGCAAGTTTTGACATTTAATCAAGAAGAAAATGAAGGCTCTACTTGTCATAAAGTGAATTTTGTTTTCACAGATTTAAATATCCAAACATGAAACTTCAACATTCAGCCACGTAGTGCCTTCATTTTCCATTAAATTTCTTTTCACCCTTAAGCTGCTGAATTTCTTCTGAAACCTTTGGAATTTCTTCTGGATGGACTTGTCCAACTTTCAATTCACAACAGTCCGTTGATAATTTAACTCAAAGGACATATAAATAATTGAAAGTTGGACAGACAACAGTATAGGAGCCTGGTCAGATTGTGCAAATAAACAGCCTGACCTGTCTCTATACTGGTGGTCGCTACGGTTTCCAGCTTCAGCATCAAGGGTTAACACAGGTGTCTCTTATACCAATTTTTTTTTAAAATAAATTTAAAAAAAATTGATAAATTTACTGTTTTTTTTTTGGTTTGCAAAATGTACAAAAACCACACAACTTTAGTTAAAAAGACACCTGTGTTTTAAAAGAAATCTAAACTATCTTATTCTAAATATAGGTTAGCACAGTGACGAACAAATTTAATCATAAAATACTGTATCAAATCACCTATTTCAATCAAATTTTCTCCCATGTCACACAGAATAATGTAACTTCTTTCTTACTTTTTAAACATTTGCTATGACATTGTTGTCATCAGTATCATTAACTATTTATTGAAAAATTACCATCATAATTTAACAAAGAATAAGACCTGCCATGGAGCAAATATCTATTTTCTAAAAAATGAATTTTCGTGCCTGTTACATGTTCATGTGACTTTGACCTTTTATATTTTTTTCAAGGTGATTTGATACAGTCAGCTGACATTGCCTGAGACACAGAAATAAATATGCAGGATAAATATAAAATCCCTATACCGAGATTTTGTAAAATATTTCTCTTCAGCATATGAATTATTGATCAAAGTTTTAATAAAAACAAATTTATTTTGCTTAGTCTTGACCCATGCTAGATATTTAAACAGACTTGGCCTACTTTCAATCTTGACAAAACCATTCATCATTTTTAAGATAAATATCAAATTATGCCAGACGGAATAGCAAACAGTGCAGATCATGATCACACAGTATGGATATGCCATGTGATCTTTATCTGCACTGGTGTCATGGTAGAATCAGTGCTACCAGCAGACTTCCGGTTAAATTCTATAACCTTTTTTTATTTAAACTTAGGCAATATCAGCTGAATAACAACCATATTTTTTTTCCCGAATAACCAGAACTATTTTCAACATGTTAATTGAAAATCAATTAATTTTTTTAATACCTTAAAAGTACATTCTTAATACTTATTCAAATATCATTTTTCCTTTCAAATTGTAAAATTACTTAAATTTCTTTCTATTTTGCCTATAGGGTAACAACATTAAAAACCAACCCCATACAATTACATCTATTTATAGAATTTCACAGAGAGTTGACCTACCATAAGTCCTGTCTGCGGGACTGTCCCACTGGGTCGTGGAATCTTACCCACAAGGTTTTGTAACTTCTGAAGCTGACTCAATAGAGATCTGTAAGAATGTGAAAGAATCGCAATAAATATACTATAATTAACACTTTTATTAAATCTATTTTTCTTCTAAGGGAAATTTAATGTAAAATATGTAACAGTAAATGGTTTCTAACTTGTCACCTGGAAAGTTATATAAAAAAATTCTGGGATTTGCCATCATTTACACGCAAACATAAATTTGACCATAGGTACATATAAATCAAACAAAATATGAAAGCCAATAATACCATTCATTTCTTTCAAAAGTGAAAATCTGACGATGACAACAGACAAAAGGCTTCCTGCGAAGTTTGTAATTATAATTTCTTCATAAATGTATAATAGATATTATTATATATAATAAAATAACCATTTTTACTACTGTATTCATTTCATTAAAACACTGGTTTTTTTTCGTTGTTTTTTTTTTTCAAAAGATGCACAGTGATTTAACACATATAAAGTTACCTGTTATTATTCTCCAGGGAGTCAACTTTCTTCTTTAATTCACTGTTTTCTTGTGAAAACGACTCCACTCTGGCAGAAATAATGGAGGGAAAAGAATTCATTAGACGGCTACATCAACAATACTATCAAATTACTCATCATCAAGAAAATATAATGTCATCTCATCTGAATAATTTAACAAAAAGCTTTCACCTTTTTCTTTCTTTCATAATCAAAATCAATGACTTTAGAAAATCATTTATATCTTCTATGACTACATGTATGAGACTTTTCATATTTAATGTCTTTCAGCTGTTTTGTAAATAATAAATAAAATCACCATGACAGCAAGGTGATAGGTATTTCTATATTAGTATATTTTATCTGTTACAGAGTTTTCATATTAATTTTCAGAGATTTCTGTTTCTGACTCCCATATTACTGGAGAATGAAATGTTAACCCCCTGAATATGTGTAATGGATTTGCCCAGGTTTGAAATTGGAATAGTCCATTCAAAATTATAGAGTACAAATACTGAGAAACAGACAGTATAGAGCCTGGTTAGACTGCGCGGTTGCGCTACCTGACAGATGTGAAGGATAGCCTTGCTCTATGCTGGAAGCAAAGCCTATAAACTTTCATTCAAGCAGGTTAAGGGTTTAAAACAGTTGTTAACTGTTTATAAAGAGCCAAAACAAATTATCTGTTTCAAAATCTTCATTTAACCCCAACTATTGTTTATCATTTTATCATATTTACAAATTTTATAAATAGCACTGTATAAATTTTCCACTAAAACCAAACCATATCTAGCGGAAAACCCAAAACATAAACGTTTTGCTGAAAATGTATGCACAGCTTCGTAGAAACAGTGTTTAGGTTTTATTTGTTTAAATTTACCAAAGAAAAGACAATCTGTATATGAACTGTCATTTTTTACACCCCCACATACTCGTGTGTTGAATTAATTTATATTTACCTTTTCTCTAATGCCTCTAAGTATTCTTTCTTCTTTCTTCTACTTTCCTGAGCTGAGATCTGCAATGAAAAACAACAAGAACAACAATTAATTACTCATACAATATAAACAGACAAAAAACCAATAGGTAGCAATAGCCTTGGCCTAGATCGAAGTACAGCATTTTTTTTTATCATACACACATACATATATATGGTACTTGACATTTAGATCTCTATTCATTGCCTACATAATTGCCTCATAATTGTGGCAAACTAGTCATAAACTTGCCTTAATTGGGCTATTTGAATACAGTACATTACTTGGGCTAGCTAAATACGGTTCATTTATTCAGCCCTTTACTGATAATTATATGAATTTTGGAATAAATTCATTATCTATTTTGCCGACATTTTCTGCCAATTCATAATTTATTATTCAGCAACTTGTATACAGTATATGGAACATTTTCATAACATATTATTAAAATTGAAATTTTTTTAACTAGATTTTTGAATGGACATTGTTCAAACTATCCAACATTTAGGCTACCTCATTTTCACAATATACTACAGCCTTTCATAATCAAAAACTGACACCATTATGTAGATCTAGGTCAAATATTATTTAAAGTTGGTATCTTATTGAACAACCTATGTAACAATAAATATTAAATTGCTATATAAATATTTGTAACAATTGGTAAAAAGGCTGAACTTGAAAAATTCAATAGCTAATTTGTAACAAAAATTTTCGTCAACCTTAAACTTTACTGTGTGTACGACATGGCATCCTACCTGACCCTATCATTAAGCTAGGTTGTTTTTTTTGTACAAACTATTTTTTTTAAACTTCAATGGAGTTATAAATAATCAATACTAAAATTATGAAAAAAATAGCACAAAATGAACTCAAAGAAGCTGTATGTAGACCAAAGAAATGAGACCAAAGTATCATAAATATTTGATCACAAATATTGATAGTGCGACAGGAAATCCAAGATAATCAATAATGACAATAACACGATTTACAATTAGAATCAGGTAGCCTACAACATATATATCATAAAATAAAACCAAACTATCACATTTTTTACAGTCCAAGGTAATTCAATTAAAGATCAGAGGACCAGCATGTAAGATCAAGAACCTGATTGGTCCATTTCTACACAGAAATTTTAACTGACCAATGAAAAGCTTGATTACTATTGACTGGTACACACATTTTAATGAAGCTGAGGTCAGGTACAATGTGAGAATCCTGATTCACAGATATTTAATACTTATCACATCCGCTTGTGCACCAACACTTTGACCTTTTCTTTCTATCTATCTATCAAAGCATTGAATAAAATACATATTATCTACCAAACAACCACTACCAAACAATGTTTTTTGTATTCATGACTATTAAATTTTCTCATTAATATAAACTAGCTCATTTTTCAAATAAATAAATAGGATTTTTTTTTGTTGTCACAGGTGTTGTTTGTTGTGCACATATACAATATATATATACATACAGCATGACGAAAAGAAACTGTCATGAAATCTTGTACTTTAAATTAAAAACCTACCTTGTTTTTAATTTTGCGTCTAATTTTTTTCAGATTTTTCTCCTCCTGTTTGGTGAGTGGCAGTTTGGATGGTATAGGGTACCCCTCGGAGATCAAAGTCCGCTTCTCCTCTTCTGTAAGCATGAGGACTCCCGATGTGGGAATCTGCTGGAATACAATGTCTACTCCACTGTCACTCTGTAATAAAAAAATAATGCTTAACATACAAACGGACCCAAAAAGACTCTAAATAAAGAAATTAATCTTTAGTATCACCGAGGTAGTATTTCCTGTGAGGCATTTAAACTCGCTCACAGATTTGATGCAATTTGCTTACTTCTGGATTCAAAACTAAAGTGTAAAGAAGAAAGTGGTTTTAAAGTCAACATGCACCATGCAAAATCAATATTCTATCAACTTGCACAGACTTGTCCGAATAAAAAAACTGGTATAATGCAATCTTGAAATGCATGTCGAAAATAAAAAGTATGTACGTACCTGACTAGATGACGAATACAACGAGTGTGAATAATGGCGAGATGATCCTGTGGGTGAGAGAGACGATGAGTACGATGAATGCCGGTCCAGCTGGCGAGAGTATGGAAGATGTCGAACTGGACTTGATGGGGCGGAGCGCTGCGGGCTCGAACAGCTGTCACTGTCACTGTTACTACTACTAGGGGGTGTTGGTGGAAGCACTAACGAGTCAATATTCACTGTGAAAAGAAACAAAGAAACAATGCTTGTTAATTTTAAGACATGCAATAAATCATCAATAAGTAGTTAGTACTCTTAGCCTCCTGAATTTGTGTAATGAATTTGACCTGCTTTGATGTTGGAACAGTCCATTTGAAAATAAATGGATTTCAACATCAATATATGCAAAAGTTGAGCTACAGATGTCGATGTTCAGAAGTAAAGTCTCTAATTTATTGACATAATTATATAAGAAGAATGAAATGTGTACTTAAAACTTCATATTTCAACTAATCAGCGTTATATAAATTTGACGTGTGGTTTAAATTCCAGGTCTATATCGGCTTATTATTAAACTTGACAAGCGACTCTACGCAATCAATATAGTGGGGGTCGGCTAATATAACGTCAAACATCAAATTGTATTGTAATTTTTCTTATTATTTACTTTTATCTTTAACTGTTATTTTCAACTTAAATACAAATGCAAACATAAAAGCGGATCAAGTAAGGACCTATTCCCTGATGGGCAAACAATTCAGTGTAAAAGTTCACACAGTTCAAACTTTGACCTCAAGTAATTTACGATAAAGACTTTACTATCTGAAACAGTCATCAAAATCAATCTGAACGATTTTTGAAAAAATTCTCCGTCCTTTTTACGTTAAAGCATTAATCCGAGAAATTAAAAACCAATATCAATTTTACTACTTATGTTTAAATAAGATTTAAAGTAATGATAATAGACTTGGATATTGTAGTAAAATACTCTACCTACTAAAGTATTGATCAAATCAGATGATACAATCTCACTTGTTCAATGTATTGATTGAAATAAATAATTCAGACCAGACTTTTATTATACCGTTCCAATGAAAATATAAAAACAAGGTCCGATTAACTCATACCCTATACTAATATTTTCTACCCATGTAACAGGAAATAATATGAACATGTTGGAAATCTAATGATCCTTTTCTAGCTTTTATAAAAAGTTGACCTTGAATCAGCCTGGATGTGGGCCTGTGGGCTGAACTATGTAATTTAGAATTAATGTTGCACACAATCAATTCAACATTAATAGCATCTGGTTCTAACCAGAAATACATAATTACCTAAACATATTGATATAGCAAAATTTATAATTGAGAGAGGGGGGGGGGGGGGCAAGGGTAGCCAGTCTTAGAGTAACGGCTATTACCTGTTTGATCTGATGAATCGTAAGCATCTAATGGCTCTGTTTTAACCGTGATTTTTGGTAATACTGATCGTTCTGATAATGCCGACTGTCCCTGTGCCGATGATGCTAGAATTATTGTAGGCTGTTGCTTGGTTACCGTGAATGTCCGTGTCATTACTGTTGTCGAGGCTGTTGAAGTCATCTTTATCGGGTCACAGTCCAGTGACTCTGATTTTGTCGTGTTCATGTTTGGTGTGGTTTTTGTTGTAAGGTCAAGGGCCGCATTCTTGATAAGAAAATCGGAGTCCAAATCTGAAATTATACAAATAACACAGTATAATTAAATAAGCCTAGCAGGGGTAGCTCATTATATTAAATTGACTGACTCAAGATTTAAAGCAATGCAATATTGACTGTGGCAAATAGGATTTCTTTTCACGAGAGTACTCCTGTATAGAATTAGCTCATTTAGCGTGTTCAAATCACATACCACCATTTACCAATGCATGACAATAAAAAAAGTTTAACTATCCTGTGACCAAATTTAAAAACAATTATTCAAACTTAACATCAATATTTACTAAACATACTACTTCTAAAGGGTAAAAGTTTGGCGTAAAAGTAAAACGGTTTGCGAAAAAGTGACTTAATCCTGTGGGAAATAATTTCAAATACTCAACACTTAAAGATCATTCCATACCAGATTACACTTTGTTATAATGATAATAGATGTTACCCTTGTTTGAAGAAATGCATTATTTATACAACAGTTTACTTCTTAATTAACCGTCTTAACACCTTATAGCCTACCTCCAATTGAGGCATTTCTAAAGTGATAGTTAAATGTTAAGCATTTTGGATCGTGACATTGTGTATGCGCTTGTAATGAACAGCCGAAGGCATTGTGTACACTGTGGTTTTTTTATATACATCAAAGCTTGCAATACCATGTTTAAAGTGTATGTAAACTATCATTATGAGCTAAAATTAAATTTGTACATACTAGCAATGACAATTACATATATATGCCACCAGTATAGACAAGAGCCAGGTTAGCCTGAATATAGCAAGTTCATCCAGTTGAGGATTTTTCACACATTTAGAGTTCTGACTCTAATCTCAGAATTTTCACTCGTCAATCTGATACAATTTTATAATATAATGGTCTGTTCATTTATATAAAACACTGTGTCGGATGAGTATGTGATTAAAATATTACAAATATAAAATTTATATACTTCTTAAAAATTAAATTATACAGAAATCTAGACCTATTTTTCCCTCTCCATGTATTATTAAAATAATTTCCTACGAATAAATGTTTTATCTTTTCCCTTGTGTTTCTTTAAGGCTTTGTTGTTTTTTTAGGGTTTTTTTCCTCCTTCAAATGAATTTTTTTTCAAATAATCAACTACAAAGTAATAAATTGTACATATATTCATTTGACTTTCAGTACAAAATGGGAAATCATTGTCATAACTATATGGTCTATAAATGATAACAGCAAAACGGTAGAGAAGAAATATTTGCCCTCGAGGGCTCGTGAAATATAACTATAGGTGTCAAGGAAATGTAATCATAATCAATACTAATGACAATTTCTATTCGGCCATCGGCAAGATCTTTCATATACCTTCCCTCGTAAAAGATTTTAATCAACCCTTGGCAATTTAAACTCATATATCACTCAAAGATCTATAATGATTTTTTTTCACTGATACATTATCAGAGTGAAAATTGAATGCCAAAATTGTAATATTGTACAGCACTTATTACTACCCTACATAGTATTATTTCAAATACAGCAATTAAAAACTAATTATGTATTCTTACTTTAACAAAAGTCAAACACCTGTTCAACTTAGACACAGCCACCTGTTCTATGGATCATAATCTGATGTAGATCTTTAAGGCATTAAAGCATCATATATAGACCAAAACACTTCAAAAAATATTCACAATATTAAATAGTCAATTTCATCTAACTCACAATTTCTGCATAGTTACCAAATGGCATTTTTTTTTTTACTTTTGGACGACCCTTGGCATGAAATATTGTTATTTCAAGCACGAGTATGCTAAATTTTCAATGGTAAGTATAAAATCACAGGCATTCAGGCATGGGTATGCTTTTTAGGAGATACATGTATTATAAAATTATCAGTAATTAACTGCAGCACCATGATGAAAGTTTGTTATTTTAAGAAGATGTTTACTGACATATTTTTGAACTTCTTTTTTTATGGCTTCAAGATGGTGTAAAAGACTATAATGTTTGATGTCTACACCACACACACAAGGTTTTCAAACAGGTGCCTGAACAACTATTTTTCCGTCTCTTATAATATACGCTCCAAAATTGATTCCAGTCTCTGTTCATTTACTTAATTCATGAACATTTACATGTACAAATTCTTCCACTTACTAAAAGTCATTGAACTTTGTCCACTCTTTGAGAATAATTCTCTGCTAGTAATTACAGAACCTGATTGGTTAATTTGAAATTTGAAATTGACCAATGGCAAAACATATAGCCAGAGAAAATAATCTCAAATCCTTAATTAATACCCTTTAACCCAAAATGAAAACATCAATCCACCAGAAATTGCTGTAATCATGAAATGCTGCAGTGTATGTATTTTATTACTGGATGTTTCACTGCTAGCACACATGTCTATAATTTTCTATAGTCTACATTTCTAAAAGTTTGTCTATAATTCATGAAAAACAGGCATTGCCAATAATTGTTCTTAACCAACCATGGCAAGATTCTCAAGATTTTATTTTACACAGGAGCCAAATATCACTGGAGAAGAAAAAGAGAAAAAAAATTAATAGGAAGTATTTCAGCAAATTCTTTTTCTGACTGCAAAGAATACTGAGTACAATGTGACTTAAAGGAATCTCATTTACATGTAATATTTCCATATATATATATACTTAACTATTGTATAATCCTAGAATGTGTGACCATGCATAGCCTTAAACCTGGTTTGAATTCAGAGCTAGGCTAGGCTATGGTGGTTTCATAGATTTCAAAACTGAAATACTCAAGTTGTACAGCAAACAAACATTACACATCTGGTATTAAAGAGTGTACAGATTGTATTGGCTCAGGCCTAACTCTATTAATATGACACATAAGTCTGTCACTATATAATCTGCCATAGCATAAGAGCTGACTTGTTGATTTAAAGGGATTTGTGCAAGCTAGATTAGTAAAAAGTGGGCATGACTAGAAGAAATTTTACACAATTTTTTTATTAGAAGAAATTTTACACATTTTTTTACGAGATGTTAATTTACATGTTTTTTTTCTTTTTCTTTCTCATTTTTCTTTTTTTCTAAATTACTATCAAGCTGCTACAAAATCAGTCGATATCTGAGGAGCCCTACAATTTACCTACATGTAACTTTTCATTAACCTATTGAACAGATCGTTACAAATGTCCTCATATTTCTGTTTCAACTGCCATTTTTGCTAAACTAAGGATTGGAAACTATGAAGTGATCAAATGTTAACAGGTGTTCTCAATTTTATATACATGTATGTATAGTTGAAAAGAACGCAGAATTATCAATTAATTCTTCTTCATAAATGAAATACAAACGTATATACAACTTTAAATTTTTAAC
Source organism: Ruditapes philippinarum (assembly GCF_026571515.1). Classification (NCBI taxonomy): domain Eukaryota; kingdom Metazoa; phylum Mollusca; class Bivalvia; order Venerida; family Veneridae; genus Ruditapes; species Ruditapes philippinarum. Next base: position 124,896 of record NW_026852338.1, on the reverse strand, counting down.
TAAGTACCAATTCATTTCAGAAACTAAAATTATTATACCAGCTCATCAAAAAAACAACATAAAATGTTTTTTCACCTAGTTTCAAGCAACTTAAATACTAATAAATGACTTAAATTTTCCACTTGTGGTCGAAATCTTCAAACTTTTATTTAGGAGTGTCAGTAAATTCACATCGTTTTTACAACTTATGAGTTATTAAAAAAAATTTATTGCATTTCATAACCACATGAAAACTTTTTAACAAACAATGCGAAACTGAACCAAAATTCAAATTAGATATAGAGCCATATCTTAAATGCTCTTCAAATCTATCTTACTTTATCTTATCAGTTGATTTTGTATTGAGTAAAGTTTGAGTCAAGCCCACAATTAACCTTTGACACTATTACAAACAAGTGCCCTCCTTTTTTGTCAAGTATGGTCACAATGTCACGACTGTCTTATGCATTGACAGGTGACGTTGTCCCACGACATTATAAGATAGTGTAACAGATAATAATTCTTCCTATTGTATCATACTTAAATACTACTCCTTTGTTTTCATTGCTTTCCGAACGCAATAATTATTAAGGCCAAAATATTCTTACTCCAAAAAAACAGAGATTGTTCAATACAAGAAAGATACTGGTTGAAATGTCCTCTGATCAAAATATTCATGAAACAGATCTAAAATGAGAATTTGTCTCTGATCTTCAGAAACCTGATTGGTCAAATCCATAGAATGAATGTGAAATACCGGTAGACAAATTTGCATCAGATCTTTGTCTTTAATTTCCAGAAACCTAATTGGTCGATTCCAGAGAAAGAATTCAAAATAGACTAATAGTATTAATACTGTTTGAGGTTGTCTTTTACTACTCATTTTAAGGCTTTTGAAGTCTCATGGAAATTCATTTTAAAACCAAAAAAAAAAAAAATCAAAGTGCCAGTCTGCAGAGTTTGTGAATCATTATTTATTGCTTCCAGACTTGTTCCCACAAAATATAAACAAATCTGCAGCAGTAATTATTTTAAAGTACTAGGTTCTGTGGATTTTGTTGGAAAGCAGACGGCAGTGCACTTGCATCATTCTAATAATTCATGACAAACACAAATTAGGACCATGTGTAAATAATAATTGTACTTGCTTGAAACCCCCACCCCCCTCCACTTTTTTAACCACATGCATAAAATATATATACATGTATATGAAATTTGTGAAGATTTTGTTAAACTTACAAACCAGTGTAAGGCAATGGTAACTAATTTTGAACCACTTGAAGTCAGCTTTTATTATATACCAGGCCTATACATACATGCAAAAACATATCAATTTCAACATTACATTACAATTAAACACCTGTTTATTTCCTTCATGTACATGTCCTGATATACATGTACACCATCTACAAGGCTGTACCAGGCTATATAGTTCACAATCATGCTTAATTAATAAAATTTTTTATATCTCACAAGTCTGAAGACTGCTTTTATTTACGATGTGCAGCATCACTATGACAAATAAAGGCTTTTTTTCACGTAAACATAACACAAGTCTTTGTAAATCGACTCGGCAAATGAAACATTTTTTTTAAAAGCAGCAATGCACGACAGAAAATTATTCGCCTCTTGGTCTTAAATCATCATCATTTGTCTCTAATTTCAAAAACGATACCACTCTCGTGTTTCATTAACTCCGTATTGTAAGTCGAGACATTCAAAGCTTCAAGGGTTTTATCCTGTGCAGGGTTATAAAAGTGACAAACTTATACACCCCAACAAGTTTCTTTACAACACTGTATTTATGATTATGTTAATTGCAAATTTATGTACTTGAAAGCATGCATTATGAATGTGTCTAACTTTTTAACCTTCAATGAAGAAGAGTGTGTGAATATTTCATGAGACAGTTTTCTAGAATTCATAATTGTATATAATTACTTTGCTCATGCTTTTGACCTTTTCTGGTTTCCATGCTTATAAACGTTTTCGTTCGTAGGATGATAAAAAAATTAACTTAAGGAAGCTGTGGCCTAGTGGCTAGTGTCTGCATCACAACCGAGTGATGGGTTCAAGACCTACTGAAACCACGGTTTCCTCTCATGAAATCAGTTTTTGTTTGTTCAAGGAAACAGACAAGGTTCAAATAACTTAAAGTGTCACAAACAAGATCAAATATATATGTATCAACTACTTAAGTGACTTTCTTTCTTTAATTATCAATACACAGAAAATAATGAATGAAATAGCCACTCCTAAATTCTAAGTTGTGATTTTTAAAGTAAAATGCTTTTTTATTTCATTAAGGTACAAATGTATATCAACCATAGGCTAACATTGACATTTAATTAAAACATTCCCCTCATGTTCATTAATAACAAATGTAGCAGTATTCATAGAACAGCTGTTGTAAAACTTTACAACAATGTAAATATAATATATATACATCTTCCTATAGTATACATGTTACTAAAGCAGTTATCTTTCTTGAAAAACATAAAATCCATGTTGTTTTTAATGCTTTGAGTCTTTCAATGACAGATTGTGTCATAAATTGTTACTTTTCCATTCAAATAAACATTATTGGGAAAAACATCTTTACAACAAAGATTGATTGTAATACAATGAATGCAAACTGAAATGTCATGAATTTAGCTTTTCCCTATGTTAATAAGCTTGAATTTGTCTCTAAATAAACATTGTCTTAAGTTTGAAAATATATATTGAACACCATGTTATTGAACCATCTCAAATTCAAATTCCGAACTACATGTATGCCTCAACCTTTACTGTAATGGAATTGCTTTGCTTTGAACATAGATATTTAATGAGACAACAGACAACAGTGCCAAGTTTTTACTGGTGAAATGAAAGTTTTATTAAACACACTAGCATACAGAAGAGTCGCTACGACTTGGGCTCAAACCTACCTTCAAGTCGGCTCATATCGCCAAGATCCTCGGAGCCGCTTAGGCTGTTCTCGTTCATAGTGGAATAGCTGTGTTCAGACTTGATGTGTGGGGGCTGGGCAGCATCTGTGATCATCTTGTCATTAAGGACAGGGTCGACAAAGAAACTGTTAAACCATTCTTCATCCATGTTGTAGTTGCTGGTATCCTGTACAAAATCAAACAACAGAAAATTGTTCAACATTGTTTAAAGGAATTGTGCCTCATGTTCCCTCAGTGTTAAACAAACTCAGTTGTTCTACTGAACTAGTTATTAAATATAGTAAACCAGTAAACTCAGTTGTTCTACTGAGCTAGTTGTTGAATCTAGTAAACCAGTAAACTCAGTTGTTATACTGAACTAGTTATTAAATATAGTAAACCAGTAAACTCAGTTGTTATACTGAACTAGTTATTAAATATAGTAAACCAGTAAACTCAGTTGTTATACTGAGCTAGTTTCTTGAATATAGTAAACCAGTAAACTCAGTTGTTATACTGAACTAGTTATTAAATATAGTAAACCAGTAAACTCAGTTGTTATACTGAACTAGTTATTAAATATAGTAAACCAGTAAACTCAGTTGTTATACTGAACTAGTTATTAAATATAGTAAACCAGTAAACTCAGTTGTTATACTGAACTAGTTATTAAATATAGTAAACCAGTAAACTCAGTTGTTATACTGAACTAGTTATTAAATATAGTAAACCAGTAAACTCAGTTGTTATACTGAACTAGTTATTAAATATAGTAAACCAGTAAACTCAGTTGTTATACTGAGCTAGTTTCTTGAATATTGTCAACCATTAAACTTTGAAGCCCTGAAGATCTGACTTAATTAAGGCCTACATTATGCAAAGGCCCAAGTGTTTCCATGAATGAGGACCTAAATCTTATAAAAAGTTTAATGCACTCTTTCATGAAAAGGAAGTCTTTGCTAAAAACATAGCTTGTATTTTGTCAGAGGTAGCCCTGTACCAGGGACTAAATATGTTTGTTTTACCTTTTTAATGGGTTGTAAAGCTCTTCAAAAAAAACTGACAAGCTAAAGCAACAAGTACATAAAAACTGCTTGTCATAAACCTTTTTTTAAAACCTTTTCATAACAGTAAATAAACCAGGATATGATTTTGTTTTTGTGTTCAGTGATACTAAATAAATGCCCTGGTAAACAAACAGGATGTGAGATGTGTATGTGTCTTCTAATCCAGGATATATCTACATTTCAATAAATGAGTTTTCAGGTAAACTTTGACCATGAACTTTATATTAAGATAAACTTGATCCATTTGGAGTTTACCATGATCAGCATCAAAAGTGTTATTTGTATATTACACAGTAGGCTGATAAGAATGAAATTGTACCCCATTGCCCTTAATAAGTGAAAAATTACTTTTGAGAAATGTCAAGTATACAAAATATTTCAGTGAATTCCTGTTGGACTTAAAGATGCTATGCTAAGTGGGTTTCACAATAAACAAAGTGCAAATCTTTGTTAATCTGTATTAAGTAATACATGTACTTATAGTACATCAGTATTAACACATCAGTACATCAGCAAATACATACATGATACTTGACAAGATTTATTTCCTGTTTAGACTCATCAGTGCACATTTCACACTGGGCGTTGGGGGTAACAAAGGGGATACACTTCAAGCACCCCTATTTAAACATTTCAATAACTGAAGCTGTATTGTGTACATAATTGTCAAGTTTCATGGACTTATGATCATAGATTAAACACTGTAAGAAGATTAGATTATTTAAATAAGTTATCAATGGCTTGTTTACAATTGTTGAGATACAGAGCACAAACTTTGTTTTGAACAATTTTGGACATTTTTCATGTGTGATAATTAATTTAGATAGCACAAATCAGTTATATCATCATTATTAAGGCATATCAAATTGATAAACATATAAGTCAGAAAAAAATTGTTTATATAAACACTTAAACTTTTGTTGTTGTTTTTATTATTTTTGTTGTTGTTGTTGCTGCTGGGTTTAATCGTTTTAAATTACACTGACACTGTAATGATTATATGGGGACTTTGGAGGGTTTTCAGGTGGAAGGAAATCTCAGGTGCCCCTCCTTGACGCATTTTTTTTTTGGCATGTGGTGGGCATCTGAGTAGAATCACAGGACAATCCAAGTAATAATTGTTCCCTCATATAACATATTTTAAGCCATTGATAAAATCTGTATGTCAGTAAATTAAAGTTTTCTAAAAAAACAAAAAAACTGCTCAATTAAATTTAATCTAAATTAGTAATTATGATAAAACACCAAGTAAATGCTTTGGGCCATTGTGTAAAACTACGACATGACTTGAATGCTTGATTTAAAGTTGTGAACGTTTTTATACATTTAATTCAAGTGAATTGCATGAATTTGAATTTTAATTTGCAAAGCTAAGCTTTATTGTTGTTTTATCCCCAAGAACGCAGTAATTTACAACTCTAAACTTGAGCGATTTTGTTCACCAAGTTGAAAGGTATCAGAGGTCCAAGAACACAGCAATTTATAACTCTAAACTTGTACGATTTTGTTAAACAGAGGCGCAGCATCTATTTAAACAATTGATTTGAGAAAGCTCTTTTTTTCTTTTAAATTCAGATAACACCATTAAACTAGTGCCCTATATAATATATAGAGCGGCTTCTGAAATATTGCATCAGGTTTTATAAAACTTGTATTGCATCAGCTCGGCCTATCATACAAGCAACAGCAGGTGCGTTCGTTCATTTCAGATAGATATTAAACTCGTTTTCAACATGACAATACATTCATTATCTTTATTTCCCTTCACTTATTATTGATCAAACTTCTAAAAACTATATCAAGCTTCATGGCAATAAACTGTTGTAACTCGGTATCTCATTTTAATTGAGTTATCTAGTTAACGAACACTTTGCGCCACTGAGTCAATTCCACTCTGCAGCCCCATTCGTCTCGAACCTTATGGGTATTTTTTTAAATTTTGTATTCTAAATTTTGAATTGTAATCTTTAATTATTTCAACATGTTAATTCTTCCCATTTTTTCCCTACAAATTCAAAATGTAAATATCTATCCATGGCGACAGCTTTTTTATTTCAATTCATCAACAATCCGCAGAGAAAAAATAAATGCTGACATCGGCATGTTTCCTAACAAGCTGTTCTACTCTTTAATGGCTTTTTAAGTGTGTTACAATAAAAGCCATTTCTTTCAAGACTTTTTTGTTTACCAGAAGTTGCTCATTATAACAAAACTTTACATGGTACCGCAACAGTTTAAAAGCTTTTTACTGCAAATTTTTTAATTTTGTGGGAAATAATAACCAACATTTCTGAATATCATGGCAATACGCTGTTGGTGCTGAAAATTTGCATCAATATTTACATTCCTATGTTGTACAACATTTACTCAAGTTTTGCAGTTTTGCAAAAAAACTTAAACCGGAAGCATCGAAATTTCTGTATTGTGCAGCTGTGAAAGATTTAAACTGCAAATCTGCACCGAATGTTAACATTTTACTATTGCGTAGTGATGGTCTTGAGACAAAGATATAAGTTTTCCAAAGGGCGAGGGCTGACTTATACAAACTGATAAAGCTACGACCTTATCTATAAAGAAGTGCAGACTTTAAGAGATATAAAATTCATTAAAGTCTATGAACTCAGGTGACATAGACATCAGTATAATACATCTTATAAAGGCTTCCTTGTCTTTTCAACACAATTTATGTTATCATCTTAAAATTGAACCACTTAAGAGTGTCTAGGGACACAGAAATGTTTCATTTGTCGGAGGATTAAACCTTCTCAAGCCGTCAATTCAAGTTTCAATATACAAGGCAGTTTTCAATATACGTATAGTAATTGTTTTGAAAATGTTTTTATATCCAAACATAGACGTCATATTGTAATGCAATTCTTTAATTTAACTTCTAAATATAGGAAAGCTTTTCACCACAAGATCATGTAAACTATTATAGAATTAAATGGTTCCACTTTTAAATTCGGCTTTATATTAAGATTAACCGATTAAATGTCCCAATAACTGTTACACTTGGTAAAAAAAATCTTCACAATTCAAGTTTATACATTAAATATGTACACAAGGTAGACCTTAGCAAGACAATTATATGTCACTGTCAGCAACTTTTTTAAAATTTAATTTTGATTTCTCTGAAAATATTAATGCACAGCAGCTGTGTACTATAATTTTAAGCTTCTATTTTTTTTTTACATAGACTTTTCTGCACAAAATGACAAAGCAATATTCTACAAATAGGTAACCATGGAAACCAGGACTTTAGAACTCATGTATATTCTTTACAAATCTAATGAAAATGAATATTCAACGAACATATTAGTAACAAAGAATTTCTCAATGAAAGCTGTACTTATGTAGGTTCTCTAGACATTCAAAATAGTGCAAAGATATCAGCATAGGCGTAATATAAATTCTTGCCAGCAGTCGGTGTGCATATTGTTATGGTTTTTTAATGAAGAAAAAAAGGGAATGACCCCAATGGTAAAGTGCAAAAATTTCAGCAAAATTTATAAATAATATCACCAAAAAAACCTGCATAGAAAATATGTATGCAGGAAACAACTGTACATATAATTAATCATTAGCCAACAGCCATTATAACTTTATTCTTCAATCATTAAACAAGTGGAAAATATTGCCTTTGTGTGTCTTTTTTCTAGTAAACATTTAATGTTCATTACTCTTTCAAGGCCAAACTCAAATTATAAAATAGGTCAACAACTTATTAAAAGGGATTCTTGAAACCAATGGTAACATTATCCCCTCCAGGGTTGAAGGAAAGCTCAGTTTTCAGCATGTCGAACATTGACCTAAATATCATTAAAACACTCACAGTTAAACAGTAGGGCACTGCCCTTTTAACTTTTGATTTATTTCCTAATTATCATTTTAACAACAAAAACAACAACAAATACAAATGGCAGACATGTTGATGGTGTTGTTCATTGAAGTTAAGTACCCAAAATTAACTAGTTTGTAATGTAATTTTTTTTTTCAAATGTTCTTTAAAATGTTTCTTTGTGGGAAATTTTTGGTAGAAAGTAGTCCGTCATTCTGTACAATGTAGGCCAAGCCAGATGCTTATCAGTTCATACACTCAGAGCTACATGTACAAAAAGGTATCAAATTTCAAAACAGACAACCTGTTGAGATGGGGGAACACGGATATATTCCAGAACTAGTGTAAATAAATGTATGATTCCAAGAATTACTTCAAAACGAGTTTGTTTAAAAAAAACTGTTAAAACAATATTATTGCGTCAAATGTTGCAAGAACGACAACTCCGCTTGATCAAAGGAATAAAATTAATGCAGTCTGGTGCATTCAAACAGCATGTGTCTCGAAAATTTTATTCGGGCCACCAAACATAGGGTCATAAATGTCAAAAACACATGTTTATCGTAACATTTTTGTCCACCATTTGTGCACGCGCACCAGCGTCCGTTCAGAACGTGAAAGTTCAAGAGCAATGTTTAGTTTTACACAATAATGATTTGTCTTCCACTTGTGACTAAAATTACCAACAAATAAACAAACAAGAAAAAAACATTACAATAAAAAGAATAACGTTAATAAAAAATTTCTAAAAAAAAACGTGCTTTTCTAAACGGTGTTACGGTAAAAGTGTGACGCTCATTAAAACTGTAGCAGTGAGTTAAGTTGACAGTAAAATAGAGTGATGTATTGTGCTTCCCTCGGGCATGCTTCAATCATTTGCCACTTAAATCGCATGTAGCCAAAGGGCTACTGTACGGTAATAATGCAATGATACGTTACGTCCCAGCTAGCCTCACAACGTAAATAACGTACGTTAGATGGACCGACGCTGTGCTTTTATAATGTATTGCTATATTTTACATAGGTTCAAAAACACTCATTTCGAAATGTCTGCTGTTTGCTAGTCAAATAATTAAAAAGACACATAACCCTTAAACACGAACCTGTTTTAAATAGAACAATCTTACCAACGCACGGTAATTTGATGTTAGCTAACCTGTAACTAAATAGGGCCTGAAGTTCAGAAATTATATCGAAACGGGATCGTTATAGAATTAATAACTATAAAATCGTACTGGCAGCAAAAATAAAGATCTGCCGATTCATCGTTTCCAAAATAAATGTAAACATTGGCTGCTAAACGGGTACAGGCCAAAACACGCCACCAACATATCCCAAGACTCCATTTTTAACTAATACCCAATTACTCGTCACTGTCGAATATTCTATAGTTTCGGAAAGCGTTATGACGCATTTTTGAAACAAGTTTTCCTTTTTATTTATATAACAGATTATTTACCCTTCGTCTGCTTTTATAATGGTATGCCCTCGATCACGGACCGGTAAGTTGGGTTTAAATTGTAGGAGATTTTTCCATTTTCAAATACTACCATATACTATAAAGACTACCTAGTGTGGGAGAAAAGTATGAATGGGTACCGAACCGTTTCGTCATGATCGAGTACAGAAATAGATTTTAAATACGTCAAGGCGTGATCTTTTAAGACTATTTTTGTGGATAGTTGTAAAATAATACTCTTTATTCATGACCTGATATACCCAAGTTTAATTTTTCAAACGATGGCCAAGACGATCTTTACTATCACCAGCTAAAATCCTCACCAGCTAAAATCCAAAGGTAATCTAATGGTCATGTTTTAAAGGCCTAAACACGCATAAACCTGGAAGAAATATCATTTTTGTAACTGATTGATCGTAATGCCTGATTTGTAGATATATACATTTGTATTATTTAAGTTCCGTAATGCAACACCATTATTCCCGTTCGAACATTCAATTATCGACCAATAAATTCCAGTAACGCAAGTTTCTACTTCCAGTATTAATATGACCAGGGTTTTTTGTTATATTTTCGAATAATGTAATCAATTATTAAAACTTTGGCCAGTTTTACCTGTAATATATATATGAACATATAATGGTTTGGTACAATTTTCATGAAATTCATATACACATACAAAACCTTTTTTTGTTAATCAGACACGTTTTGATAAAAAGAGTGCTGAGTAAGGTGGAATTTCAAACCCCTAAAACAAGTGACTCCCTTAATTTATCACTCAAATTCATCTGCAACTTTATCCAGGGTATCTATGGTTTCCTGCCAGACATCAAGCAGATCTTTGTTGAATGGATCTGTCATAACAAACTGAAATTTCTTAGATCGGGCCTTGAGCTATTTCTGGCGATAACAAATTTTAATTGAGGACAATATTTTGACGTTATCTGAAAAGATGATCTGAAACTTTGAATATAATTAAAGGAAATTCTCCTGAAACTGTTTCCGTTGCGTTTTCTTTTTTTTTCTTTACTTTTGAAACTGCAAGTATTGTAATTCATAACTTATACACTGTACAGGCTATATCAACATATTAAGTTATGAAACCATGTAAATAAAACATTATGATTATATCTCCAAATAATTACATGATTAACATGAAAACGCCCATCTCAATGGACGACATAAAAAGTTTTTATGGCCCTTTACTTTTTCAGGCTCTCTTAGTTTCATTTCTTTTAAATAATTATAATGAATTGAAAAGTAAATAGATCTAGTTTCATAAAAGAATCTACTTAATATCTTGGACCCACCCTTTACGCATCGCAACACTTTTACAATAATGAACTTTTAAGTTATGTTCATGCACCCGTGAAATGTGTAAGCGATGGGTTTTTAAAATCTGGGTCATGAGAATTTGAAAACTGGGCGTAACTGTCAAACATGTGAGCGGCCATATGTCAAACAACTTTCATCAATTCTAACAATTAAAAAAATTCCTGACAACGGGTATATAGCATATTAAACAACCCTAACAAACAAAATGCATGTTTAATATGAACTGCAAGCAGCATTATATGTAGAAAGGTGAGATAACAAAACCATATGTTAGATTCGCAAGTCATGTGGTTTACAAGTGTATTCAGCAGTTCAGTACATACCGCTGTCGGTGAAGGAAATACGTCGTTATCCAAAAAATCACTCATATCTTCATCCATTCCGCCAAATTTCTGGTCACTTCCATAAAGGAGATCCATATTCGTTAAGTCCCGGGGTTAGTTACCCCTGGGATAGTCGAAACCGTAAGAGAATTAAGGAGACGGGAAAACACCCAACTTGTATCAGCTCTGTTTAGCTTTGAAAAGAAATTCCCAACCTAATAGCACGCTCAAGTTAATATTCATACACACCACAAAGTAAATCCCAATAATTCACTGTAACATATGTTTTTGAATAATCACCACAATTGAAATATATTCATTATGTTTTTAAGTTGTCATTGCAACTTTAATATATATGTTGCAGGGTATAATTTATCATGACACTAATTCTTTCAATCTAGGTCCGTTTAGTAAGCGCACGAATATGATAATGTCTATCCAGCTGATTTTCAGACACGTTAAATTGGTCCAATCACGCACCAATGAAACTGGCTGATAAAAATAAATTATGCAAATTAAGACATACGTCATGTGACGTAGTGTTTACAATCGGAAAAACCCACGTGCTTATCACTTTTGACAGCTTTCGCCACCGGCAAGGGGTTTGCAATTATAGCATCAAAGTGTTTTATTTATCTCGATTTTATTTATTAAATCACAATATTTGTAGTGAAAAGAATAATTTAATTGATTCCGATTGTTTTAGATATTCAGATGTTTTTAGCTATATATATTATTTATGTACGGTGTACTGTACCCATATAGAATCTAATCGTTCAGTATTTTTTTATTAATTTTTCTGAATAGAATTCTGTTTGAAAGACCAGGTAAAAATAAGATAACAATTTCACATCATTCAGTAAATCACATATGTATCTGAAGACTCTTCTAAATGAAGTAAGGCTGGGTAGTTTTTTTTAAACATGAGAGATGCTAACTTGAATGACAGGATTCAAGCGGCGAGGGACAACTTCTAGGAAGTGATCGAGACGCCCGATACATTTAATTTTAACAAATGGGACCGGAAGATTCCTTCTATTTGCGTTATGCAGTTAATTTATATTAATTATAGAGTAAATTAAGATATTTTTGTTTGTTATTTCAATAATTCTGTCTCAACGAACATATCAGCTAAATGTCACTGGAAAGATTTATTATCAAGGGAAGGATAACAGACCGTAAGCCCAATCCTTCATAATGAAAGAGCGGTCATTACATTGGGAACAGAACACATGTTACCCTCTTGTCTAACAAGGATTTCTGCACACTATTAAATATCATTTATTATCAAATACAAGAGCGTATTTCTACGGTAGTCATTATAAACGCCGCAACATGTGCCGCCACACGAGAATGCTTAAGTCAACTGTAAAAGCCAAAAATCAACATGTTTTTAGAGACTCGGTTATTTCTGATCGGAAAAAATATCCAATGAAGAATAAAACATGCATAAATGGTAAAGAGAAAATAGCGGTTTTTTTTATTTGCTATTATAAACCAACTTTTATTTAATGTAGATCTACCACAATTTAATAATTAAAACGTTTAGACTCTGGGCCATATAGATGTGACCTTTTGACCCTAAGTGTGCCTCCCAAATGTCACGGCTCTCATTAAATGCATTTATCGATTCTAATCATAGAAACAATTATTTTCATTTCGCTTCAATTATTATTCGAGCGAAAACAGACGTCAATAATTATTTTAGAATGAAATTTGAGCGACCGGGCAATATCAACCCGTATACTATTTTCTATGATATTATTTTATACTGTACAATGTATATCAATATTGAAGATTAATGATATTCTGTCATAATTTTGAGCGTCGTTTAGCGGACAAGAACAACCCCAAATTATACATCATTGGTTGGTTGAAAAAAAAATGCGCATTAAAATAAGGCAATCAAACGCTACTGATCAAATTACATCTAAAATGTTTGTTGTAACGTACACTACATGTACAATTTTGAGAGTAAAGTTGAAAGCAGCTTCTAACTGTTCTAATACAACTGGATGTACAGTTCAGTAATAATAAAGGGGTACATTTGACATTGTGCTTGATAACATTACACGTTTCCCGATAACATAATAGTTAACTTCCATATTTGGTATAGTTAACCGTTCGTAGCGTTTTTATGACTATATTACTGATATTATAATAATATTCAAATTATATAGGTATACGCGGTTTCGGTGCTATCAGAGTATGTCCTATCTACGAGTTCTGATTTTTGCAAACTATAATTCAAGATTTTTAAAATGGCGTTTGACGAGTTTGATTTTCGTCGTTGAGTTGTCTAGTATTTTAATTAGCTCTAATCACTCAAGTAACACTGATAGTAGCCATGGGTCAGGATAAGACACAACGGTATAGTGATCAATGAGATTTGTCAGAATATTTAGGGGTTGAGGCGGGTTTGGTAAGGTCGTACAATACATATGGGGACTTGCTATCACTTCAGGTGGAGGAATATCTAAAAATCTGGAAACAAAGTGATCCCTCGGAAGCATTAATCACAACAAAATTACAAGAGAATTGCAGACTCGGTTTGATTGAGTCTGTACATGAGGGATAATGAAAATGTGCAACATCCCTCACGCTCCCCTAGTACCGGCTTGAGCGGTACTCAATTCTCAACACTTAATAGACCTGGCATCAATGATCCCGAAGGACCAGAAAAATATAACTCTGTGTTCACCATTTGATAAAATTTCACATGTGAGCATAGGGTAGAACCACAGACCTGTAAGCTATTACCGGATAGCTTCTTCATACGAAATAATTAATTCAAATCACTTGCAGCATTCGAACCCACAGCGACGATGGCAAGGTGATTTCGAAGTATGCCATCTTAATCACTCGGCATTGGGGACTGGAGTAAGATTGTTCCCTGCGATCCAGTCCTTACAAACTTTGGCTTCAAAATCAAAGAACATAATACAGCATGACGATATACAAACAGTAACAAATTATAATTATGAACTTGTAACATCTTTGATTTTGTTTGCTTGTTGGGTTTTACGTTGCACCAACACACACAGTCATATGGTGACTTTCCAGCTTTACTGGTGGAGGAAGACCTCAGGCGCCCTTCTGTGTATTATTTCAGGCACGAACGGACACCTGTGTAGTATACACCAACGTTACGTAAGCCAGCTGGATAGCTTCCTCACATGAAAGAATCCAAAGTCCCTGTCGGAATTTTAACCCACAGCGGTGAGGGCCAAATGGTTTGAACTCAACGACCTTTACCATCCGGACACGGACAAATATTTGGAGTTTTGCATTTCAACATCAAAACCCAATGAAACAAATCCATTCACAATATTTAACCTAGTTTTTGTCAAACTATATCGATATACATGTATATTATAGTTACAAAATACGTGTGCCGTTTTAAAAGGGGATTTCGACTATTAAAAATTCAATGAATGGACAAACAAGGAAGTTTACTCCTTTCAAATTACTGTATTGATTCGGGGATTCATTATTTTCAATATTTTGGCAGGCCTTTGCGTTGTTCTGCACGGTGTTTTAACTACTAAATATTAACGTATTTGAGTTTAGACGTACATGTCGACTATTAAAACAAATTAAGAATTACGAACACTGATTTTTAAAGTCAAACATCATGTATTTAATGGGTATGTGGCGACTTTCAAGCTTTCTGCTGGTCGGAAACTTTTATTCTTTGTACATACCTCATGCACAAACAGGAGGAGTAGAATAACAAGTTTTCGGCACAAAACAGCGAGTCCCTTGTAGAATTCGGATGTACAACAACTGTGGGGATGTTAAGCGGTAGGAAGTTGATCACAATAATCACAATAACCAAACTGCCAAATATTAAAAATAATATTTAGTTTCAACAAATAGAAAGTGGCGACGTGGTCCAGCGGTTTACCTGTCGGACTATTGATTTGAGGGGTTGAGGTTCAAACACAGTCTGGGTCACATTGCTTATTACTGATTAGTTCCAGGAACGGATTCGAGAGTGTTTCAATTAAATTCGTATAAACTAACAAATAGTAGAATTAATAAATGTATATACTGTATAGAAAAAAACTGGCAAAAGATTGCTAAACTATTTGTTTAAATTATTTTGAAAGAGTTGGTGTCTTATCAAGTTTAAATCCAATTTTCGTAACGAGAATAATTGCAATATGATTAAAAGGGACATAACACATAAAACTAATGTTTACATTAAACCAAATCAAATCCGATTTTAGACTTTATCGCATTATTTTCAACTCACATTAAGGAGTTATAAAACAAGTTTTTTTCCAATAAAAGGAGCATACATAATAAAGTATATACCCGGTAATAAACATTGTATATTAAATAATACATAATCAGTTTCATGTCACATCTTACAGTATTATAATTGCAGGGCTGGTAACATCTGATTCTGACTTACTTGTCCATTTTTATTTGAAGCATTCCTTAACTTGTTTGTATAATAGTTATATAGTAAATTTTCGAAAATGTCCACTTGTCCGTACAGGGCGTGGACCTGGGTGATACTGGAAATTGTTTTTGCCACACCTACAGTATTAATTTATTACGTTACAATCCAAAAAGGTCCTATTGTTTATTTGTAGGGTTTCAGGACAAAACTTAAAATTTCTCTCTTTTTTTCACATATTTTCTTTTCAGATCACAATATGCCATTTCCTGCTAAATTTATATAATTGTCGTGTTTTTTTTAATTCAAAGCTGTCAATGTTATTTTGATCGACTTCATATGTCAGTACATTTGTATATGAATTAAGCTGCCAACAGCAAAGAGTCTAGGGATACTTCACAGACATACAGGCTCTTTAATAAGTTGCAGTTGCAAGCCATTGTCTCTGCCTGCAATCTAGTAGTGACAAACTTATTAACCCTTAACCTGATGGAACCGGAAGTGATTTAAGTCTTTGACACCAGTCTAGAACCAGGCTAGTCTGTACCATATGTACTGTCTGACCTCTGACCAGGCTTCCATCCCTTCCAATTTCGAATGGACTGTTCAACATTCAAAAGCAGGAAAAAGTGAGTTAAGCGTATCCACCATGTATACATGTGAAACATATGTATCATTTGATTTTCTCATATTCTCATGAAATACTGCTTGGTAAAATTCTACGTGATTTAGAATGACAATTTATCTGATGAACATTGCATAATGATATTTTGTTCTAAACAAACTGCTACTGGTATGAATTTAATATCAGATTATCTATCTCGCACTTGCCACCAACTTTCATGTATATTTGTACACTGTGTATAATTCTTTCATGGTTTATTGTTGTCTTATACTAAATACTATCAACGTAATTATACATTGTACTACAGACCTTCAATTCCAGACCAATTCACTTTTAAACTACTACTGCTTAATATGATGTTGAAGATTTTGGAGAATTCTTCGGCCAGCTTGAGGAGCATGACGAGCCTTCCTTTATGTCCAGCTCAAACAAGATTGCAACAACTTTCATCTCTTGCTCCGCCAAATATCAAGATTTTTATTTAAGGCCAAGTTACACATCATATCTCAATCCAAAGCTTTCAGGTTTGCGAAATATGGATGTTTCTAAAAGTGTCCAACACGATTCCAGCGGTTAGGCTAACTTTTATCTAATGGACATGATTCACCGTTGTACATGCAAAATAACTCAACTATAGGCCTTGAAATTTCAGAGTAGTAATTTTTATTAAAGGTCTTACCAAATGTTAAAACATGCCATATCATTATGACCCTTTACAAAGCCCATGGATAAAACTGACCGGTTAAAATGTGCTCTGAAGCAAAATAAGTCTATTTCCCCTCTTTCAGAGAACATAACTCAATACATAATGGTAGCAGATTGTTTTAAAGGAACAAACACTGCAATTACTAAAGATCTACTAATGATACAAGTTCTCGGCAACTTTGTATAGTTGGAAATACGCTATCTGATATAGAAATAATAGAAAGAAAAATATGCTCATTTTGGTCATATAAGGGGCTGTAACTCTTTAATGCAGATTCGGGTCTGGTTACTTCAAAAAATGAACCACGATCTACTTATGATATACAAGCTTAGTTAAAATCAAACAAAAACTAAAGAGAAAGGCAAGAAATTGTGGACAATGGATAGTCCTCAGTCAGCCATGGATCCTAAAATGTGGACAATGGATAGACCTCCGTCATGGATCCTAAAACGGGGACAATGGACAGACTTCAGTAAGTCATGGATCCTAAAATGGGGACAATAGATAGACCTCAGTAAGTCATGGAACCTAAAATGTGGACTATGCACTTACTTCAGTCAGCCATGAATCCTAAAATGTTGACAATTGATACCCCTCTGTCAGCCATGGATCCTAAAATATGAACAATGGCTGGACGTCAGACCTCGGTCATGGATCCCAAAATGTGGACAATACACTTACTTCAGTCAGCCATGAATCCTAAAATGTTGACAATGGATACCACTCTGTCAGCCATGGATCCTAAAATATGAACAATGGCTGGACGCCAGACCTCAGTCATGGAACCTAAAATGTGGACAATGCACTTACTTCAGTCAGCCATGAATCCTAAAATGTTGACAATGGATACCCCTCTGTCAGCCATGGATCCTAAAATATGAACAATCGCTGGACGCCAGACCTCAGTCATGGATCCTAAAATGTGGACAATGCACTTACTTCAGTCAGCCATGAATCCTAAAATTTTGACAATGGATAGAACTCTGTCAGCCATAGATCCTAAAATATGAACAACGGCCAGACGTCAGTCAGTCATGGATCCTAAAAAGTGGATGATTGACAGAACTCTGTCAGCCATGGATCTTAAAATGTGGACGATGGACAGAACTCTGTCAGTCATGGATCCAAAAATCACACATGAGAACTACATGTTCATGAAAGCTAAAAGCAGCTCCAAATACTGATTCCTGAAAGGCAACTTAATATCTTACTACTCCTAATTTTTCTTAACAAAAGTAAATGAACTACATGTATTAAATTCTCAATAAAATTACATAAAACCCGTATTTGATCTTTCATTTTTATTTTTTCTCTTGCTTCAAATAATTTAAACATATCTATATCGCAGTTTTAACAATTTTATATCTTTTTGAAAAAATTATGTATATAACCAGCAGCTTTCAAAAAATATTAAGCAGTGTTTAATAAATATATCAACATAATGTACATGTTGTATGGAAATGAATGTAAAATTAATATGTTTTGCTATAAGTATTTAAACTATATCACAGTCTTATTTTTCAATGGATGGAATTCTTAAATCTTGTTAAACAAAATCTAAATATTTTGTATAAATTCAGTTAAAATAACAAATATATCATCATTGATGATTATGGTTTTAATTCTATGTATCTAGTTAAAATTACAAATATATCTCACTGATGATCAAGGTATTAATTTTATTTCCCGAGCTCCCATGCAACTTCGCTTTAAAGTTGTTAAAATCATAATATTCATGTTACAAATACGGGGTATTCTCTTTAAATCAAGGAAATTTCATGCATAAATGGTTTTAACTTCTCAACTAATATTCTATTCAATTTAATTTATAATTTCATTGATCAAGCTTCATCCTCCCAAATATTTTTCCTTACTCAATTTATAGTTAATATTTGGTAACTTGTTGTTCATCAAAACATAATAACAAGGCAAAATACATATCATAGAATGTAAAATTTCAGCAGTTTTGTACCATTAAAAAGAAATCATGCACTATTCACATGTGTTTACATGTTACTTCAACAATAAAACAAAAAACATCAGGAAAACAACAACGTCAATGCAATATGTTACCATACAATATGTATGTGTTTGGACAGATTTTTTAAGTCAGTGTATACATATACATGTACATATATATCACAACAAAATAATAAGCTTCCTTTCTTGGCTGTTTAGACATAACACTAAAATGTTCAGAGCTCATTCACTGCTTCAGAAGCTCATTTTATAAAATTTAAATAATTTGTTTTTTATTTAAATATATAGTAATAAAGCTTATATAAGTATTCTTCTTCTGACCCAGAAAAAAACTTCTTATGAGTTTATACCTTTTATGGAATTTTAGAACAAATTTTCAATTAACAAAAGAACCAACTATTTACAGGAATAATGGACAGAAACTTTACATGAAAAAAAGAACAATAAAATTGACATGCAAAATATAATAATGTAAATACCAGACTTCTATAATCCATATTCATCAAAGCTATGTCCATTTTCTTAATATATATACTATAACATTCAATTTAAACAACAAATAAACTCCAATAATACATCAGATAAACAATAAGATAATTTAAAAAAAAATCAAAACCTGTTGTCTTCATTCGATCAATACTCTATTAAACTATTGAATTAATTGAAGGTAAACAAATTTGCATGGAGTACATATGGTAAAAAATTCACCTGACTGTCCTTACTGAATGAATCACGGAACTATACAATATTTAGATATACGTAAAAACGTACATATAAATTATGCCATTTTTTCAATTTCAAAAGTAACAAATCCTGTGGATGATGTCCATGGTTAATTCCGTCACATATTGTTCTTTTTTATTTCACAAAGTCACATGGTTCTATGGGGGAAAAAAATTCACATGGTTTCAAGAAAAAGACCCAATACATTTCTGTTCTTGGAAATGGCCGCAATAAATATTTCTGGTTAAAGGTGGACTAAGGCACGGATGTGTTATTCACTTGTAGTTCACATATATAGAAATGTCACAAAAATATATGTATCACTTTGAAAATTGAAAAGCCGGGGACCAAATGTATAATGTTCTAATAGTTGAGAGCAGTAAGCAGGGCAACAGCTCTCTTGATCCAATGCTTCTGAAGCTTGTCTGTTGGTAATTCCACGGAGAAGACGAAGTTGGTAGAATGTCCAGTTGTTGATAAAGTACCTTAAATTTAAGATGAAATGAAAATTCAGTTAAAAAATGGCATTTCTACACCTGTGTATAAGGTTTCAAAATTTCAAGTTAACTCTCAGACTCCATGCTGCAAAGGATTCTACCAATGCATCCGGTGCAGACCAAAATCAGCCAGTACATCAATGTTGTCTGCACTGTTTACTAATGAGCCAGTATCATTATACTGTACATGTATTTTGAAATTTTCCCTTAAAAAAGATGAATTTTTTATGTTTTTTTCCTGATTGAAAGATGACACTTTGTCTAATTAAGATATTTAGGGGAATAAGGATTAATAAGCAAAATTACCATGAACAAGGCTTATGGCCATTTAAACACATTTACTATTATAGCAATGTTAATTAAGTTGATATAACATCAATATGTAAGAAATCAATACAAAAGTTCTTGGCCTGTATCATATTTCAACAAAACAAAATGTACTTTGTCTCCATAAATTTGCTTTTAACTTAAGTCAAGGGTGTGCTGTGCCAAAAAATCTTAATAAAAATTTAACATATATTAAATCTTTATTTATACATTATAAAATCAATGTTTCCATGTTTACACTTTCTATGAAGGAAAGATTTATTAGTTTCTGAGGCATGATGTGTCTTTAAATATTTGGTAAAAATGATCTATGACTGAAATAAAATGGCATGTGTCTTTAAGTACCGTATTCGGTATAAATTTTCTATAACTGAAATTAAATCACCCCCTACACTTTTCTTAATGGCAATGTATTATGTTTGTATTCTTTTAATATAAAAGAAATTTGGTGAAAAATAAAGAGTTGACAGTAGGGCCAGTTCATCCCGACCTTAAACTGACAAATTTTCTGCTAAAAATATGCCATTTTACGACCAGTTTCGTACTTATTGATGGAGGCTATTTATAATTTATATATATAAACCACTATCTGACCTATTGTTTTGCTAAAGGAATGTTGACAGTACTACGACAATATAGTTTAATGATCGTAAACAAAAGATTGTATCATTATTTTGACATGCACATTCCTTCGGGCAACTTGTTCCGATGTACATAATTGAAATACAATAGACAATGGTAGAAAAATAAAACATTATGCAATATTGATAATAAATCATATATATCTTTTTTAGATTTTACAAAATACTTATACTTTTATTACAGCAAAATATTTTATATACCTTATCATAATAATTATTTTATGGTCTTGAAATAATCTAAATTGCATTATTATGTAAATATTTGATATAAAAATTTGTCAATAACTTTAAGTATTTTGTAAGATTTTGCTTTTGATATTACAAAATGTTTCGTTTTTATCTTAACTTTTTTGTATGATCCCTTCACAAGGTTTCTAGTTTTTAACATTGAAATTTACTTTGGTTGCAAACTTGAAAATATATTCAGTATTTTTGTTTTTACTTATCCTGTCGTAATTAAAAAAAAAATACATGGAATCATATTGAGAATGCAAAAAAGTTGATCTTAGGGATTTGGAATATAAATTGATCATGAAAATTGGTATTGGTATTGAAAAGGATCATAAGAATTGGTATATTATAAAGTTGATCAAAAGGATTGGAATATAAGATGATCATAAAGATTTGGTTTATAAGTTGGTCATAAGGATAAGTAAATAAGTTATTTGTGAGGATTTTGTAAAGAAGTTTCTAAAAAAGAATGGTCTATAGGTTGATCACAAGGATAAGTATACAAATTGATCAAAAGGATTGGTATATAAGTTGTTTATAAGGATTGGTACATAAATTGTTCAAAAGGATTGGTATATAAGTTGAACATAATGGCCGCCATTTTAATTGATCATAAGGATTGGTACACAAGTTGTTCATAAAGATAGGTATATGTGTTGATCATAAGGATTTCCAGAGAAGTAAATCATCTATTCATGGGCATTGAATTTAGCTGGCAATCCTTCTTAAAGCATTGTACAAATTGATATCTTTATAACAAATGCTGTTGTTTTTTTATTTATAAATATCTTATTTATCTGATTTTTACTCAACTTTTATCCTTTAGATGAATTCATTTGTTGTCTATGCGAAATATAAAATGAGAAAGAGGAATATAAACAACAACCAACCAGCTCTAGTAAGAGTCTTGTAGCATGGGCAATCATAGATTCCAGATTCTGGTATTTTCCGGTTTGCCTCTGGTTTGAGCCAGAGTATAGGTAAGTCTGTGTACAGCTCCTTGGGTCTGGACTCAGTTAGTTGATGATGGATATAGTCCCAGCGTGCACCCTCTACAAATAGACCATTGATGTAACAGCCATCAGCTGGTGGTTCCTTAAGCTCTTCCACCTTTTCTCTCATCACCTGAAATAGTTAGAGATAAATCTTTGAAAGTGAATTGTGGGTTAGGAGGAAAGTGGACCATTCAATTTTATATCCATGACAATGGGCAAATTTTCAGTGCTGCTTTACTAAAATATATCACACAATAGACACCATTGACCTGCTGGAACTAAGTGATTACCATTCACCACCAGTATAGATGTTGGTCAGTCTGCATTTTTGACCAGGCTGTTGGCAGTTCTCAAAAGGAATAAAATCTGACAATGAATCTAAGCTTTAATCACCCAAGCATGAATTGCACACTTTAATAACCTCTTAATTACTGCTGCAGCATTGTAGTAACCCTTCATTTGCTAAATTTCTCTTCAGAAATTGCTCAATTTTGAATTGGAAACAGTTCATTCAAAGTTTGAAGGGATTTGAATACCAAAGTTCAAAAATTAATCTGCAGAAAGGACAGAGCCTGATCAGACTGCATGGATGTGCAGGCTGATCTGGCTCTATACTGATGGCAAAGACTAATCACTATGGTTCAAGCAGTAAGATAAAAGTTAACGCCAAACAAAAACACCAATCTATCAACATCGGCATTTACTTTCTGTACTAAACTTTATCTGAAAAATGGATTTTACATGATACAAAGATCATCATTAATACTTGTAAAAAAAATTTTGTTTTGTTTCAGGGCCATAATTATTTTCAACTAAAACCAAAGTGCTACATAATTATATTCTCCTTTTTCTTAAAACATAATAATGACATGGATCATTATATGAAATCAGAAGAAATTATACCTTAAGACCATACACACAAAAAAGAAAACAACACCTTGAGGAAAAACTCCATTAATGTTATGAAATGTCTGTGAATAAATGAACAATTCAATCATTGAGAGATGTATAGGAGTGAGAGCATAAAACAAGTATACTGTTTATCTTAAAACTGGGGAAAACTTCAGATAATATCATTATATGGACTATATATTATTGTGACAGAATATATAATGAAGTTACAGGCTGTCACCATAGATTAAATATATACATGCTGAATCTATAATTTATAGCAATATATACAAACTGTATTGATTCAATACTTTATTCTGAGGTATTTTTTTCTTCTGCTCATTTGAATCATTTATGAGTTTTGATCAATTTTAACATTACTTGATCAATTAACCTGCTAAATTTACATAATGGATATTTTTCCAATTTTGAATCTGGAATAGTCTATTTGAAGTTGAAGAAATTTCAATACCAACATATATACAGTGCTTGCATCGAAGTGCAGGTATGCCTTGCTCTATACTGGTGGCAAAGGCGTAACTTTCGGTTCTAGAAGGTTGAACGTTAATATTTCACTAGCTCAGACCAGTTCCCTTTAACTTAGTTTAAGATAACCTTTTTTTACCTGTTCCCTGCTAAAATGGTTGTACTGAAATTTCAATGCTTTCAGTCTGACATTTTAAGTTTTCATTATCTTATAACATGTATAACAAGATCTTTAAGGCATTAGCGGAAATGTTAACTGGGATCCCTCTCAATATCTGGACATTATTTTGTCACTAACATTTTAATACTTACTAGTATTTTGGCAGCATATTTAAGTATAATAGCAAATAAATTCCGTCGCTTTACTTTTTTCCAATTTTCAGGTCATTACTTTCATGGTTTACATTATAGCATTTACATTTGTTTAAAATTCTGTATATTTATACATTTATCGAATCATTTCCATCTGGACAAAGCCTACGCAAAAATCTTTAAAAGGATATCAAATGATATCAAACATTTTTATAGATGAACCGTCATTCTGCCATTTCATCAGAAAAGCTATAAAAAAAAAGACCGCAAATATCTAATGAACGTTTTATTTTCCGACGTATAAAAGGAAAAGGCTCCCATTTTTTATATCTGTATATTGGAACTTATATAGTGTATTGAATTTTTCCCCCCACATGTCACCTAAATGTCGATACACCTTCGGAATTAATATTTATAATCTTATGGTGACATCTGCCACTAATACGAAGTTTTCCGAAAAAAAAAAGTCCCGGAAAAAAGCAAATAAAGCATCTCTTTTCCTATGAATCTCATTATTTGATTTAATGCCGTACATTATTATATATAGTTTGCTGTATTGACATGTAATCAAGCCCTTTGAGTAATAAAGGTACAACAGCTGTTATTATATATACTGGTAATTATATGATAATAATTAGATAAAAGAATTATACAATTCACGAAATGATTTTGATAATTAATTACTATTTGATTATCATGATAAAAAAAGCCTTTTAGTTAAATGTCTTTCTTTCTTAACATCATCAGGGTCTGGTAAATAAACCCAACTCTTATCATATCCCAAAATTTTTTTTAAAATTTTTCCTCATTTCAATTATAAAAATTTCTAAAAGAGTGAGAAAAGCTAAACTGTTAACAATTTAATATCTATTCATGAAAAAAGATATGAGCCGCGTCATGACAAAACCAACATAATGGGTTTCCGACCAGCATGGATCCAGACCAGCCTGCCCATCTGTGCAGTCTGATCAGGATCCATGCTGTTCCCTTACAAACCCTATTACAAGTAGAGAAACTGATAGCAAACAGCATGGATCCTGATAAGACTACGCAGATGTGCAGGCTGGTCTGGATCCATGCTGGTCGCAACCCATTATGTTGGTTTTGTCATGACGCGGCTCATATATAAAATTGTTTTTATCATTCTAAAATCAGCTTCCAGTGCTGTTACCAGTCTTGGTGCCTCAAGTTATGGCTAAATTTTAAATAGGGCTACATATATTCAGTTTATATCTTTTAGGTGAATTTAAGTCTTTGAACATTGATGTAATATTTACTACAGAAATTTTAACTTTTCATTTTTTATTCCAAGCTTATATTTCTATAATAATTGAAAATCTGTAATACAAAATGTCAATTCATTTATGTCTTAATTTTCAAGACCCTATGGCCAACCTTAAATATGCATTTAATGATAAACAAGCTACATGCACCTATCAGCCGAGAGCCATTACATACAATATGTACACATGTTACTAAAGGTAAACATTACCTGTATAAATGGACGTAATACCATCTGTGACGAGTAATCTCTTCATATAAAAAAGGTCTTACATGACAGATTATTCAGATGATTAAAAAACATCAATAAATCTGAGCCCAGTTTCTTATCAGTTATACATTAACATTGATTGTACTCAACACCATATTTTGATCTTTATAAAATGCAAAACAAAACATGTCTAACTTTGGTTATAAAAACAAAACAGACCTTGTCTGGAATGTTTTTGACCATGGCTGTATAAAAAAAAACAACAGACCAATGATTGTTTTGAATTTTCTTAACCTTGGCTCTAAAAATAAAACAGACCTTGTCTAGAATGTTTTTTACCTTGGCTATAAAACACAAAACAGACTTTGTCCAGAATTTCTTTGACCTTGGCTATAAATACAATACCTTTTCTAGAATTTTGACCTTGGCTATAAATACAACCCAGACCTTATCTTGAATTTCTTCGACCTTGACTTTAAAAACAAAACAAACCATGTCAAGAATTTCTCTGATCTTTACTATGAAAACAAAACAAACCATGTCCAGAATTTCTTTGACCTTGGCTAAAACCATTACCCAATCTTGACAATAAATTTTAAATACAATCTCATTGATGGGTGGTTCCTTTTTTTTCATAATAATATTATAATTTCACTAACCTGGAAGCCAAATGTGATTGTATCAATAGAGATGACTTTTTGTCTGGCAAAGTTCTGCAGGGTACCAGTCAGGAAAGCTTGTGGGAAGAAGAATCCCGAGATCCAGTAAACCTGAAATATACACATGTCAGCCATCTTGTTATTTCTTCATTCTCTTCATTTAAATTAAAGAGTTCATCACTTCTGTATTTATTGCTCAACTTTAATTTGTATCTAAAAAACTCATTCCAAATAATAAATGTCAGTTGTTTTAAATGACTATAAAAGTTGAAAACATTTTTTTTCAGAAGATACTGCCACGCCTTAAAGGCACATTATGCCTTTGAAACAATGAACTATTTCCTATGTTTGAAACAATGAACTATTTCCTATGTAATGTTTAAATAATGGTTTTAGAGAATGTAAAATTCTTGTTACTGAAGAAAGAAGCAAACAAGATTGCATTTGAGAAAAATGCTATGCCACCGCATTAATACAACACTAAATAGTAGTGTAGGAACAGATTTTTTTTTGTTTATACAATTTTGAAGATTGTCATAATGCATAGATCCCTGACCTATCTTATTCTTATTATCAGATTATTGGTTAAATCTGTTGTTAACTCAATAAAAGATCAGAGTAGGAATATATCAATGCACTCGAGTCGAGTGAATTTGGTGGTGAAGGTCATATTTCACACAGCCTAAATTTCATGACTACATCAAAAGGACAACACAGTAAGACACTTTGTCAAAATCTAGGTCAGCTGAAATCAAAGTTCACTTTACATCTTAATCTGTGCACATGGTTCAAATTTCATAGCTGTACATCAAAGGACAAGAAAGTAGGTCACATCATCAAAATCTAGGTCACCTGATATCAAAGTTCAATTTTACAACTAAAACTGTGCACATGGTCAAAATTTCATTGCTGTACATCAAATGACAAGAAGGACCCAAGGGTTTAATTCAAAACAATCTTGATACAGGTCCACCAAACAACATTTCAAGTCAATTATCTAAGCTGTAGCTTTCTCCCATTCAGAAAACATTTGTTTTATTTTCTGTTTTTACTATGTGTACATAATGAGAATCACTGCCCCCCCCCCCCCCCCAGGGCCAATTTTGACACCAGGGGAAAAATTTGAACAACTTTGGTAGAGGGCCTATAGATGATATTATATAGCAAACATCAAAGCTCTATGCCATGTACCTTCAGACAAAAATATTTTTTATTTTTTTACTATATGTATCAATCAATGACCCCCTGGGCGGAACCAATTTTGACCCCAGGGCTATAATTTGAACAATCTTGGTAAAGGTTCACTTCGCAAAGTCTCATGCTATATATTTAACTTCTAGCCTTTGTCAATTCAGAGAAGAAGACTTTTCAATTCAGAGAAGAAGATTTTTCAAGTTTTTACTTTATACATATAAGGAAAAATATTGCCTCTGGGGCAGGGCAATTTTAACACTAGGGGCATAATTAAAACAACTTTAGTAGAGGACCCATAGATGATATTATATACCAAATATCAAAGCTCTAAGCCTTGTACCGTCAGAAAAGAGGATTTTTTATTTTTTTACTATATGTTCATAGTAACAATCAATGACCCCTGGGGTAGGGCCAATTTTAACCCCAGGGCTATAATTTGTACAATCTTGCTACATAATGTTTCATGCAAAATACATTTGTATCTTAACTCTAGTCTTTGTAAATTTAAAGAAGATGATTTTTTAAGTTTTTACTATATACATATAAGGAAAACCTATGACCCTGGGGCCAGACCAATTCTGAAATTATGGGCAAAATTTGAAAAACTTTGGTAGAGTTTTTATAGATGATATTATATACCAAATATTAAAGCTCTAAGCCTTGTACCTTCAGACAAGATTTTTTACTATATATATATATATATATATATATATATATTAAAACGTGATGAATGTTCCTTGTGCAGTGTTGAAATATATAAAAATATATAATGTTTAAGAAATAACAAACTCTATATGTACATATAGAGTTTGTTATTTCTTAAACATTATAATTTTATATATATATATATATATATATATATATATATATATATATATATATATATATATATATGTTGAAAATCAATGACCCCCGGGGCGGGGGCAATTTTGACCCCAGGGCTATAATTTGAACAATCTTGCTAGAAGATCACTTCACAATGTTTCATGAAAAATATCTAACCTCTAGCATTTGCCAATTGCTAGAAGATTTTTTTTTAAAGTTTTTACTATATACATATAGGGAAAACCAATGACCCCCGGGGCGGGGCCGATTTTGACCCAAGGGCTATAATTTGAACAATCTGGATAGAGGTCTACCAGACAATGCCTTATGCAAAATATCTAAGCTCTAGGCCTTTTGGTTCTTTACAAGAAGGTATTTTAAGTTTTAACTATATGTACATATAGTGAAATCAATGACCCCCGGGGCGGGGCCGATTTTGACCCCAGGGCTATAATTTTAACAATCTTGGTAGAGGTCTACCAGACAATGCCTTATGCAAAATATCTAAGCTCTAGGCCTTTTCAGTCTTTACAAGAAGGTATTTTAAGTTTTTACTATATGTACATATAGTGAAAATCAATGACCCCCGGGGCGGGACCGATTTTGACCCCAGGGCTATAATTTGAACAATCTTGGTAGAGGTCTACCACACAATGCCTTATGCAAAATATCTAAGCTCTAGGCCTTTTGGTTCTTTACAAGAAGGTATTTTAAGTTTTTACTATATGAACATATAGTGAAATCAATGACCCCCGGGGCAGGGCCGATTTTGACCCAAGGGCTGTAATTTTAACAATCTTGGAAGAGGTCTACCAGACAATGCCTTATGCAAAATATCTAAGCTCTAGGCCTTTTCAGTCTTTACAAGAAGGTATTTTAAGTTTTTACTATATGTACATATAGTGAAAATCAATGACCCACGGGGCGGGGCCGATTTTGACCCCAGGGCTATAATTTGAACAATCTTGGTAGAGGTCTACCAGACAATGCCTTATGCAAAATATCTAAGCTCTACGCCTTTTGGGTCTTTACAAGAAGATTTTTAAAATTTATTCTTATAATTCCTTTTGGTTGCCATGGCAACCAGATTTCTGCATGGAATGAAATTCTTTCAACAACTTTGGAAGGCCTTCACCCAAGGAACAGTTCTGCCAAGTTTGGTTGAAATTGGACAAGTGGTTTTTCACAAGAAGATTTTTTAAGTTCACTATATAATCTATATAACACACACACACACAAACAAACAAACAAACACACACACACACACACATACACACAGGTGAATCGCTATATGCCACCGCATCGCAGATGCTGCGGTGGCATAAAAATATGAAATAATTTGTCATAAAAGTAGCAAAATGTAAACAAGCGAAAAATATGAAATAATTTGTCAAAAAAGTAGCAAAATGTAAACAAAGTACTATTTTGACTTTTCATATAATATACTTATTATATACACTGTTGCCTCGTTAAATCACTCTTCCTTATAACGCTAATCTCAGTATAGTGCTCATAGACCTTGGCTCCCCAAAAAAAGAAAACTTCCAAAAAAAAAAAAAAATTTTTTTAAGTAGATCTAGATTTATAGCGTCAAGTACAATAAACAATTGTTATTAGGACATTTATGATCGCCAAAGGTGTGAAAAACATGCCCAGGTAAGCGTTTATCCGCTCTTTTGTTGTTTTACCTGTCCATCAGTCATGCATCAAATTGTTTCCAAAATCTCAAATTCATATCATAACTGTTACATTGGCATTCGGTGGTGAGTATAAATAAACTAAAATTCACACACATATCTTTGACATGTAAACCTCGCTGAATTAAATAACCCACAAGCCCAAAATCAATTTAAAATCCTGCACTGTAAATAGAGCGGCCATGACAGGTGGTAATTGGCGTTTGATTTACTAGGGGACACAACTAAAGCTGGACTGTAAATTACAGTGTCATTTACAGTCCAGCTTTAGTTGTGTCCCCTAGTTAATAAAACGTCATTACAGTAATGGCTACCTACATTCATGATTTATTATTTTCTTTCGAAAGTTTTTCCTTTCTTTTAAATATAATTAGTATTATTTGTGAATATAATATATGTTTACATCATTGAATGGTTTTAGAAAAAGATAATGTCGATATTCATTGAACAGTAAGTAAAAAAATCAGCGTTAAATATATATGCAGTGGGTGGGGTAATGCGGTAATTTCGCAATGAGCGTTCTAATGAGAGCCTCGTTAGAACGCTGTGTTGAGACATTGGACCCCAACATGAGCGTTTTAATGAGGCTGAAGTGTATTGTCTATAACTGTAACTTATTGCCAAAAAGCAACAGATGAAAAAGATGGTTCAGGTAATTGGCATAGTAACATTTTTGGATAATTAAAGTACACCAAAATTAAAAAGCTTTTAGAAATAAATATTAAAACATTTCTCAGGCATAATGGGCCTTTAAAATCTAAAAGAAAAGAAAAATTAAAACTTCTCTTCACATTACTCATTTCGCATCTACCTATACACACAGTTTTATGTCTTTGTTTCTAATTAGTCATTTGTACATCAAAGACATACACATGTTAAGTTTAAGTTACACTAACTCAGTAAAGGCCGTAATTATGGTGATGTTCCAGCTTATAATACTGGTGCAACAAGATGTGCCAGCCCCTCCTTGAAGTATTTCAGGCACAGACATGAATCAGAGCAAAACCACTGACCTTCTGCATATAAGCTTGCACAACAACTTCTTCTCATGAAAGAATTCCAGGGACAGATTTGAACCAACAATAATGATGGGCAACTAATACACTCAAACATAAAGAGATAAAAGACATTTAAAGCTTACAGTTGGTAGACCATCATTAATCCATGTCTGGATGAACTTGACTCTTGACACTAAATCCAACACCCATGATGCCAGAGGTTTCAATGATGGATATGCCTGCAAGTAAAATGATTTAACTACTTCAAAACATAATCACATAATATATACAAAAATGAATTGTTTGAATAAATTTTAACTCAAATTCTTTTTCTTTTTGTCATCTTCCAAAAAAAGTTTGTTAATTGTTAAATTTTGTAAGATTGTTAAGCATTTACTGAAAAACAGCACTTCTTCATTCATAAGCTATTTTAATTGCAAGTCTATGACGTACACTAAGACTTTACTATAGCAGATTTCTCAAGCTCAATATTTAACTATTTGACTTAAATGTCTTCCCATAGTAATGCTGATTTTCTTAAAAAGACTTGTTCAGCTACTCTTTTTGGAATCTCCATTATCATTGTTTGGGATATCAATATGAAAATTTGTAATTGGTCAGCCAGCACAGTATAGAGTCGGGTCAGACTGCACAATTTTGCAGGCTAGCCTGGCTGTATAGTGGTGGCACAGGCTAAATAACCCCTTTCTGTTCAAACAGGTAAAGGGTAAATCAACATCTGTGCAGTCTGACCAGGCTCTATACTGTTGGTTACAGCTAAATTTTTGTGTTTTGGTAATGAAATCCCCTAAATTTTTAAATAAACTCTTCCAAATTCAAAGCCGGGCAAATCCATTACATAAAATTCAGTAGGTTCAAGACCCAGTAATATCACCATTACTACTTGTTTCAGAAAGCAGACAGATTTTTTTGCCAACAGTTTACCAGGTCGTGTATTCTATACCTAGTATCACCCTGTTTACCAAATGAAATAAAATATCACACTGTTCAGCAAATGAAACCGACAAAAATTGACTACCACGCCCCAGAAAGATATATAGGGGTAAATTGGCATGACATATCTACAACGCCTCTTATTACCTATTTATATTAAAAGAAACAACAACATAATACAAACCAATTTGTAAAATATCATTAACTTTCTTTGATTTCCCAATAAAATAATAAATGCATAACTTATATATAATGGCTTGTCAACGATCGTAAATATAATTCGTAAATAAAATGCACGGCTAACTCTGACCTAAAAACGCCTCAACTTCAAACAGTGCATTCAACTTTATAATCACTTATGAAATATTATATTGCAAAATTTCATGCTAAATGGTTCATAGATAAGATATATTATTTATTTTTATAATTTTAATTACATATTTGACTGAATAAAAAGACGGCAATAATATTTTCTCAAAGGTATAAATTCAGCAAAATATTTTAGTGAAATATGTGTCATGAAGTAATGACGCAAAACCATTTTGCAAATTTATATTGCTCAGTTTAAAAGTTCACACGCTAAAGTGTTGTTTACATGTAATGTCTTTTTAACTATCTAACAAAATGTTCAAAATGTTAATGACATTTATATTGATAAAGAAATTAAAAGCTTGACATTTACTTTAGTGTAATAAAACTTTGCCAATTAGATATGCATGTGGACACACCAATTGCTAAAAAGGCCTATAACTCCATAATATTGAATGTATTTTTTTTAATTTTTTTTTTTTTTTGGGGGGGGGGGGGAGGGGGGCAGGGAAGGAAGGGAACTGGGTTGGCGTTTAACAAATAATTTTTAGTACCAAATATTATTGAACTATATTCAAGATTCAAATTCTGTAATCTGGACACAGTCAAGATGATCTTCATATTTCAGTTTTAGTGACACACTGTCCATATAAAGTTAACAGATAGTCAGACAGATTAATGGACATGCTTATATGACTCTTATCACCCTAAATATCTGAAATGGACTTGTCTATCGTTCAATCTGGACAAAACCATTCATTATTTTTAGGGAAAATTTCAAAATATATACTGACTGACTGAATAGTGAAACTGTGCAGACTGTGCAGACCATAACAAGATGACTGATCTTGGTCTAAACTGATGGCATGGTTAGAGTCTGTTGCCGCAAGCAGGTTAACATATAATTATTACAGATTTTGTCACCTTAGTGCAATAATGGATTATCTCTGATTTGATTATTATAGGAGTTAACACGTTCCTGCACTATGATGAAGTTATCACTATAAATCTCCTATTGGCTAGGCATGAATATATATTGTATCAAAGATAACATATAAAGATCTACTACATAATTATGTAAAATATATTGCAAAAAGAGAAAGAATTAACAGTACAATTCAATAAAACTTTTACATCAGCCCATAATGTACAACTATTTTGGCATTTATTTGCTTTCACCTATCAAATGAAACTTTAAGTATCACAAAAAATCACTTTATACCTTACAATTCAAACAAAAATATTCAAATGAAGTTACTCGACAAAATTGCTATAAAAGTATTTATGCATGTAAACACCCTATAGACATAAGTTTCAACATTTTAAAGATGTCATTGCAACATTCAATGCCAATGATGCACTGTAAAATATAATGTTATGCTTACAATGCAAAATTTTAATTTCAGTTTGAGATATTTGTTTTGCCCAGCTATATTTATTTCGCAGAATTATAAAGAGGATATTCAAGTTTTTTCTATAAATACAGGATTTATTTTCATTGAGTGGTATGACAATAAGTATTTCATTAGCCACGAATGAAATATGATAATTTTCATACCACAAGATGAAAATAAATCCTGTAGTGATAGAAAAAAATCTTAATTATATACATTTCACAATTTTGTACTTTTACTAACCCTTAATTTTGTATATTGGCTAAATTTAGAAGAAAATAGTCTGGTGAGAAACCATCGAAAATATGGGAAATATATTTCACTGCAGTGAAAAATATTTTTCTACAGTTTAAATACAGAAAATTTCTAAATATTTCATTAATAAGTATTTTTAAAATATAGGTATGGAGCAGTGAATAATACAAAATTTGGATAGCATTTAAAGAAACAGTAACATATGTCTAACATTATGTTTCCCATCACTAAATTCCTATTATATATTTAACTATAAAACATTGATAATTAGTTAAATTTATCACGAAGGAACATAAATTTACATTCTTTGGCAGTTTTTGACCAATCAACAACTTCAGATCTGAGTTTGAGCTCAGAGAGTTTCTTGATATCGTTGGACAGAGGTATATTATAAGAGTCTTACAACTTGAAATCTGAGTTTAAGAGAATTTCTTTGTAACCATAGACTGAGGTATATTAAAAGACTCCTACCTTTTTAGCCCACATGTTGGGTACCATATTGTTGAAGAGTGATATAGACATGTCTTCAAGTTCCTGGGACATTACCACCAAACCTTTCAATGCCTTCAGAATGTCATTCAAACTCTTGTGCACTGTGCTAAGCAGACGATTATACCTAAAAATTGGAAAAAAATGGTAAAAATTGAATGTAGAAAAAGCTTGAAAAGCGCTACTTTCATCTAAGAACAAGGGTGCCATAGTCACAAAATACGCCCATTTACGAAAGCTTTAGATGGAGATGGGGGCATTATGGATAAGTGTTATCTAGCAAGCAAGTTTTTATTCTTGGCACTGTGTTGTTAAATGAACCTTAAAACAAATCAGTAGGGAAGATATGCACAGGATGTGTGACCTTGACCTTGGTCGCACGGACCTGAATTTTATGCACGGCACTCAGCCTCACAATGATGAACATTTGTGCCAAATTATATTGAAGTTTTGCTCCAGACAAGCGTTTTTCTATGAGCTCTAACTGTGACCTTCACCTTTGACCTAGAGACTTGGTTCATATGCAGGGCACTACGTCTCATGGTGGTGAACAATTCTATAAAGTAACATTAAAATTCCTCCATGCATGTAGAAAATATGCTCCGGACAACATCTGGATATTTAATCATCTCCAGTGACCTTGACCTTGCAAATATTAACCTAAATTAAATGTGTCACACCTGTAGTCATGATAGTTACCATTTGTGCTACAATCCATCAATAAATGATGACTAAATGGTCCCTATACACATCTTCTAATTTTTATCTGAACTTTGACCTCTATGTGTAACCTTGACTTTGGTCGCAGGGATCTGAATTTTGCGTGCGACACTCAGCCTCACAATGGTGAACATTTGTGCCAAGTTATATTGAAATCCCCCTATGAATGTAGAAGTTTTGCTCCGGACAAGCGTTTTTCAATGAGCTCTAAGTGTGACCTTGACCTTTGACCTGGATCATGCATGGAGCAATACATATCATGGTGGTGAACATTTCCATAAAGTATTATAAAAATTCTTCCATACATGTAGGAGATATGCTCCAGACAAAATCTGGATATTTCACCATCTTTAGTGACCTTGACCTTGCATATATTGACCTAAAGTACATGTGTCACAGCCGTAGTCATGATAATGACCATTTATTGGTGTTACAATCCCTCAATAAATGATGATTAAATCGTCCCTATACACATCTTCATATTTTTATCTAAACTTTGACCTCTATGTGTGACCTTGACCTTGGCTGCAGGGACCTGAATTTTGTGCGCAACACTCCGCCTCACAATGGTGAACATTTGTGCCAAGTTATATTGAAATCCCTCTATGCATGTGGAAGTTTTGCTCCGAACAAGCGTTTTTCAATGAGCTCTAAGTGTGACCTTGACCTTTGACCTAGAGACCTAGTTCATGTGCATGACATGGCTTCTCATAATGGTGAACATTTCTATGAAATTTCATTAAAATCCCTCCATGCGTGTAGGAGATATGCTCCGGACAAAATCTGGATATTTCATCATCTTTAGTGACCTTGACCTTGTATATATTGACCTAAATTATATGTATCACAGCCATAGTCTTGATAATGACCATTTGTGTTACAATCCTCAATAAATGATGACTAAATGGTCCATATACACATCTTCATATTTTTATCTGAACTTTGACCTCTATGTGTGACCTTGACCTTGGCCGCAAGGACCTGAATCTTGCGGCGCGACACTTCGCCTCACAATGGTGAACATTTGTGCCAAGTAATATTGAAATCCCTCTATACATGTGGAAGTTTTGCTCCGGACAAGCATTTTTCAATGAGCTCTTAAGTGTGACCTTGACCTTTGACCTAGAGACCTGGTTCATGTGCGCGACACTGCTCCTCATAGTGGTGAACATTTCTATGAAGTTTCATTAAAATCCCTTCATACATGTAGGAGATATGCTCCGGACAAAATTGGACGCCGCCCACCCGCCCGCCCGCCAGGGGCGTTCCCATAATACGTCCCGTTTTTCAAACGGGCGTATAAAAAGTGACATGAAATGCATCAGTAACAGCAAATAACGTACTGTCATGTCCAATGAAGTAACATTTATTAAACAGGTTGTGGTTGTAAAACACATATGCCCCCTGTCCCAAATCTATTAACATATAGACTTACGAGTAAATTTCATGATTTTGAAAGCCTGACTTCACTGATAGTCAAGGTCATTTAGGGGGTCAAGGTCATCTGTCAATCTATTAAAATGAACCTATTCTTTATCAGCACTCTCAGAAGGTATGAATATTCTAGCTTACATTTTGTCTTTTTTTAACAATTATCAGCAAAGACAGAAACAAACAAACAGACATACATACCAAAAGACACACACACAAAAAGAACAAGTACACCGAATCGTATAGCAATCACAAATTAAAAAGCGAAGTATATATATATTTACCTGATAACTTCTTGAATGAGCACAGTGTTCATGGACTGTTCGTACATTACTGGGTAGTTTTTCATCACTAATTCCAGGTCAAATGGTTTTGGTACCTGGCCCAAAATTCTCTTGGCAGTTTCTTCCATAATCTATATACATGTACAGTGAATATATATTTACATGTACAGTATATATCAAAACATTTTGTAGAAAACAAACTTATGTACAGCAAACTATTGAAGATAACTTTCAAAGAATTGCATTCAAAGAAATGGTAAAACATAATGAAACTTGTAAACAAAAGTATGTAAACATTGTAATATCATACAAATTTGGAGTGATTTGATTCCCAAACATTTTAGGTAGAATAGTCAAAAGCATCTTTAAGTTTGTAAAGCAAAGTTTATTGAGAGATAAAGAGGAAAATACATCAAAATCAAGTACCTCTTCTCGTGATTTTCCGCCACCGCTGGCAGTCTTTGGCTGAAGCTTCAGTAAAGCCTCAAGCTGGGTGAAAGCCTCATTCTGGGCAAATGTAATATTTGCGTTCTCGTGGAGTCCGAATATTTCTGGTGTGTCGTTAATAGGCAAACTTCTTAAATATTGCATGTAACCCTATAGAACAGAT
Organism: Ruditapes philippinarum; assembly: GCF_026571515.1. Lineage (NCBI taxonomy): Eukaryota > Metazoa > Mollusca > Bivalvia > Venerida > Veneridae > Ruditapes > Ruditapes philippinarum. The sequence continues at coordinate 87,832 of NW_026852338.1, read as the reverse complement.
GTCATGTTATGTGAAAACATCGAAAAATCAATCAAAATTTAAGTAAAAACATTTTTTAATAACTATTCATCCATTGCTTAAAGAAGCCACTGCGTTTTATTCGAATTTACGACAGTCCTAAAACAAATCAACCACACAACACCTAGATATGAGTGTTAACTTGCAGCACAACAAACAAAGCTCAGACAATGATAAACCTTCTAAATTCATCAAATTTCTTACAGGTATAAACAAAATCCTATCTCTAAACCTTGTTGGCTTACTCTCCATCTCTTTTTATCTATTTCAAATTACTTGTTTTAGCCTTATTTTTTTGGGTGACTTTCCTAGAGGTTTTTTTCTTTTAAATTTTCTTTTTGCTTACAAAGTATATTGTATCATTGCTATTTAATTCTCTTTTATATTAATTACCTGTTATAATAATATATTAATATTTTTTACTACTTGTCTATATTTTATATTTCACTTATATTTTAATATGTTGTACATTTATTGGAATTAATTTTGATGATTCACTTTGACCTTATTTGAAAAATTATCAAATAATTATGTTAAAAGCTCTTTGAAATTCATAAACAGTTGGGGCTCAGTTGCAATATTCTTAGATTTCAAGTCTGACATTTTCAATTAAAACATTTAAATGGCCATGATATCATTTTTATAGACTTTCCATATGTACAACTTTAAAATATGTAAGTATTAAGCTATGTAGGCTAGAAGCTGTCTTATATGATAGAAAATCACTGAGAAGCTGACTGCCAAGCCTGACAAAGAAACCTGTAATATGTATTGATGTACAATCCCTTGAAGCTTCTACGAAAATAGCATCCTTGTTTTTGTTTTTTTTAAATAACATCTTTGACAGATTTGTCTGTGGATTGATATTGAGAACGAATGTCATGTATTTATGAATGGTGGGCATGATTTAAGCGTGATTGTCTATATTGATTCCTTATCAGACAGCTGTTGAATATTTACGTAAGTAAAACGTTCAATATTATCCAACTTTATGATGACGGAAGATCATCTTACATGATGAGATTGCAAAAACTGTGCTTTTATGCAATTTAAATCACAATACAGTGTATACATATTATTAAAAAAGTACATTCTCAAACTGTATAAATGAGTTTCTCGATCATTTCACCATTGTGTATCTGTCATAATTTTCATAAAATTCAAACACAAAATGGGAAATGTTATTTAATCTATAATAAGCTACCTAAATATTGAAAAGTTACTTAAGAGAATAGGTATGGACTGGTTTGTTCAGACTACCAGTTTTTAAAATGCCAGGAAATTAATAGAGGTTTCTACTTTATAATGTATGACAACAAATTGTATGAACCTACTGTAAAGAGAAAAGCTTTAAGCTTGTATTATCATCTAAATAAAGCAAGGGAGACAACTATTCAAGAATCATCTAACTGTCTAAATAAAAGCAGGGAGAGAACTCTATTTGCAAAGAAGATACATGTATTTAATTGCCATGTTTTATGACAAGGGAGACAACTACTTAAGAAAGAAATGAAAGCAGAAAGCCAACTTGTTTAAGGGATAGGAAATTATTCAAATCTCACAAAAAATTTGTGCCAGGTCTAAAACTGAATGAACTTTTATATATATAGTTAATATCACACAGCAAAAGTTTAATAAAGCACTGCACATGTTACAAACAACATACACCATCTTTTTATTGATTACACTCAAAAGTTATTACAAAATTTACTGAGGAGAAAAACTTTGATATTTTGCATTTGGAATAATGACACAATTGACTTTTTCTAATTAATGCTCCATGGGAGCAGGTTATTTTTCAAAATAGGTAGGGCAGGTGTGTGAATTTGCTTTAGTACAGTGGAAATCTTACATAAAATTTATATCATTGTATAGTAGTGTCAAAGATAACACACAAGATCTAATCCAAATTTGAGAAATTATTTCAAACTTAAGCTGACAATGCCCTGGTATTAAAGGTGAATAAGACCAATTCGTTGAGGTGTAATGGCACAGATGTTCAGGTGTTTGCCACTCAACCAAGTGCCCATTGGTTGAAAACCTTTTAATGTCAGAAACATGTTACTAGAAATGACAATGTGACCAGCTGATGCCTGTTTCAGCCTGTCAACACAAAGACTGATCATTATGGGTACAAATCTCTTAAAGGGTCATGCTCTTGTTTTCTCATGTACAGTAATCTGTAACAGTCCAGGAAGCTAAGAAACACAGTCATCAATATCAAAGACTATCTTAATTTGAATTATTTTATATCCAAGTATTTGAAACCATGGATATAACTGAAAAATACCACTCCCCTAGAAATTCTTCAGTAATTTTCTAGAATTTGAACATCTATTAGTAAGTTTATATCTAAGCTCTCTTTAAAATATCACTCCCCTTAGAATTATTCAGTGACAGTAATTATCTGTCATTTCATTTCAACATCCAAGTTCTCCTATCAAACAAATCATAACAGCCTATAACTATACTGTATAGATGATTATGGTATATAGCTTTCTAATTCACATAATAACAAATTATTCATGAAATTAACCAGTCTGGCTTAGCATCTTATATAAAAAACTAACATCTATGTAGAAAACCTAGACTCAAGACAAATTTCCATGAAAATATCATCATATTTATGAATAATTACAAGGCGCAAGGAAAAGTTGCAAGTCTAAAGTCATCAACAGGTATAGATAAATAGTCAAGATTATCTATAAATAAGCTTCTATGTAAGTAAACAGCACCTAATTAAGTAACTATATTGGCTCTTGAAGTCTTTGTTCAAACTACAGATCCTGGTGCATTAATCACTCAAATATGTCAGCAACAATATTCCCAGTTCCAGTTACATCAAATAAAAGTTACCAGGCCAAATTAAAGCAATGTCACTTAAAACTTTGTATGGCTATTTTTTGTTATTTTAAAATAAATTAACTATATCATATGTAGTTCTTCATGATATAAATTATCAAGCTTTTTTTCTTACCTGAACAAAACTTCAAGAGCCTTTATAAGATTATAGATTAACAATTTAACAACATACAACATGCACAAACAAATTCTGCCAGATACATTTTAAACTTTGATCATCAATTAATGTTGTTTAGTGTTACATACTTATTAAATTCTATTTTGCTTCAAATAAAAAAGTTCTATCATTTGTTGTTAATTAACATAAACGGCAAATGTGACAAGTCTTTTGCTGAATGTCATTCAGCACAATATGATATTTTACACACCCATACTTTCGGATAAAATACATGTTCTGTTCTGTTCTATCATCATTTTGACTTCCCTATGATGAACAATGGACAGATCCAACATCATAAGCTAGACTAGTCCATTACAAATTCTAGGTGGATAAAATTCTGGCTGAATTTGTTAGGAAAAAGAATTTTAATCTGTTCAGATTTACCTACCCTGAACAGATAATGCACAGTGTTCAAATTATATACACTCTTGACAATGTAATTATATCAATAAATTTAATATATAGATCAATTAATAATGATTTTTCAAAAATCATATTTCAAAGAATAGAAATACATGTAAAATATTGGTCAAAATGTCTAAATTTCAAAGAATACAATAAAAATCATGGTCAAAATGCCAAAATTTGAACACTCACTGCAGACAGAAGAGTAAACGCAGGAAGTTAATAGAGAGCGAAGCAAACACACAATGGTGAACTGATCCACCACGACCCCATAAGATAACTGTGATACTTGATATACAGTTTGTTGGGCTACTACTGGTTACAGCACTAGTAAAAGCTTCACCAAAAATTATATATTTATTGCCCACCTCCCTTTCCATATTTGTCTAGACATAATCTCATTCAGAGAATTCTCATTCATTTTTTGATACCTAACAAATCACAAAGAATTCTAGAATACGCCCACAATTATCTACACAGAATATGTTTTCCTCAAAAAAAAAATTGTTCACAATGTGTATTGAATAAATGTATTAATTCCTTGTTACTCAAAAAAGAAAACTTTTCTTCATACTTTATAATACTTTGCTCAGCAACTAAATATTTCATGAAGAAACAAAGCCTCAAAAATACAAATGAATTTCAAGGTTTTTTTTCCAAGAAAATATGGCTGTATGAAAGGTTTGAACCCAAATCCCAGTTATGGTTTATTTTGGCTCAGCCATATACTAGAAGGCCAGCAACCAGTAGCGAGCTACATGGGTTTATCTGTTTATAGATTGAATGTATCACTTAATTACATTATGGTCCATGGATGTGGATATCTGGCGATAAATCCCTGACTCCGAGTACTTGTGCTCCTCATCGAGGGAGTCCTTGCAATAGAAGTCTCCCAGAATGCTCATCATGCAACGTCTGTCCCAGTCGTCCGTTACACGACCTCCGTAATTGATATGTCCAGCTGTGTATACCAATACCTTGAGTATTCACAAAGATAAAGATAATAAAAAAATGAATAACTGTTGAAAATTGTCATTTTATATACATGTACCTGAAGCAGCAGCTGACTTAGGTATTTTTCAAATGACTTGTTACATCGCACTTACATTTTCAGCCATTTACGACTTCACTCTAAAATGCAATTTTGTCCACTTAGATAATTACTAACAATCTGATTTTAAAATGATAATGGAAAAATGATAAAATGATTCTGACTTGACAAGTTTGACTTTCTGTACTTGAAATTAATATTCGCCTAATAGAGAGACCAAGTGCAGAATCTTATAAGTGCATGGATATAATAAAATCTACATAATTATGGTTTCTTCAATCTTTAGCAGAGAAATTGTTTCCCTTCCATTCTGTCTCTCTTGACTTGAAACACAAGTGACATATTAAACATAATCTCAAAGCTAACTACATCAGACAAAAGACATTTCGAATTAAAAAAAAAAGCTTCTGTTAGCCCTTGGCATCATTACAGCACCATTATAAAAGACTCGAAATTTACGTAAAAGATTATTTTAGAAATAATCTCAGATACTTACTTTAAATGGAATGTGCGTGTACTCTGTCAAGAACATCTTCAACTGACTGACACAGATTCTAAAATCACCATCTGTGAATTCATACGGAATGTTGAAACCGAGCGCTCCAAACTTCCTTCTCTCAAGTACGCAACCGTGGAAGAAGGCAATGCACAGCAGCAAGTGTTTGAACTCATGTACCTAGATGGTGAGAAAAGTTAAAATATAAATACTCAGATATCACCATTTTATGAATATTCAATTGTTACACTAATTATCCTTTTTAGGAGTTTTAAACATAATACTTTATAATTACATGTACACTATTTTACAAAATAAACCAAACTCCATTCAGACTGAAAAGTGACATGCAAAAACATTTTTCATATTTGCAAAGAAAACATGTTAATGATAAACTAGTTTATTAATTAAAAACAAAACAAAAAAAACAACAGGTAATAAGCTGATTTTATGTCTCAATACATGTATTATGTTATGTTGTTCAAGTACTGATAAACCTGAATGTGAGAGACTAAGTTCACTATATATACAGGGCTCATCCGGAAGGGCGATTCAGGCGAAAACTTCGCCGTGTATATTCCAATTTCGCTCTTCCGATTGATCAAAGAGAAGTCAACATCGCTGATAAAATCTTAATTCCCAAATAGTAATTACTTAGCGATGTAAAGAGCAGAGATTGTATCCGCCCATATGACGACCGCTAATTATCATTATCCAATCAGAGCGTCGCTTTATACTACCCTTCTACCTGTAAGCGAAGCGATAGACCGCCTACTCTAAACAGTAAATAATGAGAGCATCGGCACGAAACGGTATAATTGTGTAATAGTTTTGCGAGTTTAATACGGGATTTGGCGATAATTATACATTGTTTTTTCCCCGATTATCTAAACACGTGCAATCTTCCCCAATTGATATGCACGATGCACTTCGATGGTGGGTTTTTAACTCGAGTAAAGGCGATGTGCAATGGATTTTTTATGGCTATCACAAAACTGTTAGTCAATTAAAAATAATCAATTTCATTAATGATCAGCGACCGGATTAAGAACTAAATCATAGTTTTGAATGATTTCAGTCTGTTAACATAAAATTTTTACTGTAAAATTGTTATGTTGCTCACGTCATGGCTACCGGGCGAAATGCCTAAACCTAGCAGTAAAAGAAAGTTACTGATTCTGATACACCTACGCGAAAATTTAAGAAAACCATTTCGCAAAAATCTTGCGATTGGTATGTTGTAGCCAGGGTGGTGTTTGGCATTGTTCTCTTTGTAGAAATGCCAAATTGACACAGTTTACGCACGTGGGCAAGACATCCCGGCTAAACTACATATCGGTCGTACATGTATATCATGTAACGTATATAACAACAAAATTTGTCAAGAAGAAGAGTTCTTATTGTTTCATTATACATATTTGTTTTAATGTCGTAAATATGAGGCTCAGATTAAGATTTATCAATATTGTAAATTTTAAAAAGCATTATTTATAAAAATATTACCGAATTTAACATTTCATGAAAATAAAGGGAGGTAATTAGAAATTAATTTTCTACAATTTCTCAGTCAAAGTTTTCAATAAGAAATGAATGCATGTAATTTTAGTGATCAAATATAATGTGCACAAATGTTTGCAATACATATTTTACATATTCTTTGATGTTTGAAAATTGTTTTATAAGCATAATTATATGCATATAAATCTGACATTACAACATTCAGGACTTTCAAAGAAATTTCTGTTACCAGAACAGAATAGAACAGATTTTATTAATCAATATCCAAGCTGATTTCATCTTCTAATAAAAGTGAGGAAAGAAAAAATATGAAATTGATTTTATCATCACATCTTTTCTTACACATTATTATCAACAAATTTACATGAAAATATATAAACACATATTTAGAGAAAGCTTATAAATAGCTGATCAATAGATATCAAAAATAATTTTTTATATTCATATTTGCAGCTCAAAAACATTTAGATGCCATTGCCAGATCTACTACTAATTAATCTACTTTTAATTAATAAACTGGAGAAATATTATAAGTGATGTTAATTGTGTTTATATTATATTTAAAGGATGTATAGCCATGCATGTTAATGCATACACATTGGGTTGTTTCCCTTCTCCCTAATTTTCGCGAGGAAGTCACTTCTCCCTAAAATTTCCCCCCAGGATGAGCCCTGATATATGTCAATTAGTGTTATGAAAATGACATTGTGTCCTGTATTTTATTTCTTAATCTAATGCACCTTTCATTCAATCAAAGGCGGTCTCGAGACATAAGGTTAATAATTTAAATATGCAATGTACATGTATATAAACTGATTTGGATAAAAATTATGACAGTATGCACTGTACACAGTTAGAATATAATATGGGCTAGTCAAAATACCTGACTAAGACAGAAGATACTGTTGATTACTTCTTTATCTTTATTTAATTATACAGTTATTTTTAAAATTATGTTCAAAGCATAAAGGAAAAAACAGTTGGCAAGCCATAACATGTAATAATAATGATTTTCATAGTACAGACAAAGGCCATCCAAAGGAGAAACTGACCATGGCCTTAAAATAATAGCCAAGTGGTCTTTATTTGGAGATTACTATGTTCTATTTAAGTAATTAAGCTTTGCCAAAAAGTGGTCCCTATAGTGATTTTTATTCAGAGATGGTCTCTATCATAAGTTTTACTGTAATCTGTATACAGGAAACTGCTGTGTGAATGGTCAATCTAACCACTTATAAAAACAACATATTAAATGAATAAAATAAACTGAAACAATTAACAGAATGTCAATTGTTTTCTCTGATTAAAAAATATTTGTTTCAGGAAACACTTAATGTATAATGATAACCAATGATAATTGATAATTGAGAGAGTTGCTAACAATTCACAATAAGAGAATTAACAGTTTTAAAGGACAAAGTAATAAGGAAATTCTGAAACTGAACATAAAATAACTATTTACATGTGTCAGTCAACAGTTTATAGTGGCATAAGTAAATATATTATGAAAGTGTGTACATTTTTTTTCTACTTATCAAAGTTTCCTTTAGTATGCATGTGACATTTTTAAAGATTTGAAAAAAAAATCAAAAAAATCATATTCTCCCTTTGCAAACTTTCAAAACAGATTAAACATTACAAAATATTCACTTAGGTCCCAATCCACTCAATTGTGCTCCACTGTAACTGAACATTCCAAGAGAAAAAAAATCATAAGAGAAAAAAAACAACAAAAAAACAACAACATTGTTTGAGAGAGAAAAACAACAGCAACAACAACAACAACAACAACAGAACAAAGAACAATTAACCAGACATACACTAAATTTTTCTTTTTCTTCTGAATCTGTTTCAACATCTTTCTTCTAACATGTTTAAAATAAGTAAAATTATTATTTTCAAATTCTCGACATAGGTAAAATAAATGGCAGGTATATGCCAAACAGTATTGCAGCCAGGATTACCTGATCATTCTGATGTTGGACTTTACCCTATTCCGACAGCTGCTAAATATTACCATTTACTTGCTGAATTTATGTAAAGGGCTTGTCCAACTTTGAATTTTGGAACAGTCCATTCAAAGTTTTGGGAATTCCATTTTCAAATTACTAAATTTGAGCTACCAACATTATAGAACCTGGTCAGACTGCACATACAAGTTTTCAGACTCGGTTTCATCAAGTTTTCAGATTTGGTTTCATCAAGTCTCATCAAGTCTTCAGACTTAGTTTCATCAAGTCTTCAGACTCGGTTTCATCAAGTCTTCAGACTCATTTTATCAAGATTTCAGACTCAGTTTCATCAAGCTTTCAGACTAGGTTTCATCAAGTCTTCAGACTTGGTTTCATCAAGTCTTCAAACTCAGTTTCATCATGATTTCAGACTCATTTCATCAAGCTTTCAGACTCAGTTTCATCAAGCTTTCAGACTAGGTTTCACCAAGCTTTCAGACTCAGTTTCATCAAGTCTTTAGACTCATTTCATCAAGATTTCAGACTCATTTCATCAAGCTTTCAGACTCGGTTTCATCACGTCTTCAAACTCAGTTTCATGAGAGATAATAAAAAGTGCAACACGAAAGCCTTTAAATTTTAGCTGTTTTGCTCTCACATTTCATTCCAGAATATACACACCAAAGGAAAGGACTCAAAACCATAGCAAAGGTAAAAACAGGTCAAATATGAAAGCAAAAATAGTCTAGAAATAACAAGAGCATGCAGAACTTGCCATGGATGGCTACAGAAAGAAACCCATGCTTGTGTAAATTTATCTTATTCTGTGAAAAATAAAACTCATGCCCTTTGTGATTGACAATAAAAAAATCAGTGTCTTCTTTTAACATTACCGCTGTTAATGGACGACCATATCCCTATTTTCAATATAAAATAAATAAAATGTGTACATGTAACTTATCTGTCTATTTCTCATATAATGGCCATGATAAATGTTATAATGAAAAAAATAAACAATGACATACATTTGAAATACTGAGCATAGAAATGTGAAAATGATGAAAAAATAAATAAATCAATAAGTGACTAATAAGTCTAGCTATGTATACTATAAAGTTTATATACACTGAATAATTAACAGAATGTAGGTTATGCAAGACAAATAGAAATAATAATTTGACAAGGCATATTTCAAGAGTAAACAAAATCAGAAAACATTTGATTATATAATTATTTTCCATCCCAGTGGGACAGCATAATTATTGAGTACTTCCACTGACCAATAAAAATGGTCCTTAAAATATTAATACACAATAACAATAGCAATGATGATGATGATGATGATGATGATGATGATGATAATAATAATAATAACATTTGAAACTGTGAAACAATTGGGTCACTTTTAGAAAAAATACTTTTCTAACATATGATTGGTTATTTACAAATATATGTAATATATAAGTGACGAAATCATATCTGAATCTGGCATATACTATAATAAGCCTTTGTCTTTTATGATTACATAATTTTTACTCATTATTAATAAATATCTAGGGAACTGTGGTCAAAGTTATCAACATTTAAACCTTGTTTTCATTTTAAAAAATTTACATATTTTCAATACAGTGCATAGAATATTCTTACACTTTTTGTAAAGTCAGTTTTAAAACTAACAAAATCATCATTAATCATAAGGCTTTGTAACTCTATAAATGTTGGACAATGAAATTTTCAGCTCTATAAAAATGTTCGATAATAAAATTTTAAGCTCTATAAAAATGTTCGAAAATAAAATTTTCAGATTTCATACAAGAACAGTAGCTTAATTTTTATCAAGATGTGGATTTAAAGGAAATAGATAAGTCCTAACGAAAACCCTTATCTGCAGGATTTAAATGTTGATAAAAACGTCCCTAAATATCAAAAAAGGAGAAGGTACATGTAGTTAAAGGCTAAAAAAGAATACATAACCCTCAACCAGAGAACACTAAAGGGGGACAGAAGTAGCTGACCTAGAGCAACTTCTTATCTATATGGCTGTAGAGAATAACTTTATTTCTATAAATAGCTACAGATTATTTAAATTCTATATATAGAACATGTTGGGGATACCCATGTTTCTATAAACAGATGTCTACAGATTGTTCATTTCTTATTTATAGAAGTTGTAAAGGGCTACAGGTTGTTTATTCTATACATAGAAATGATACTAAAATACCAAGGATTCTATAAATAGGACAGCTACAGATTGTCGAGATTCTACATATAGAAATTACAGATCCCAATGTCTATAAAATAGATAGGTACAGATTGTTCAGATTCTATAAACAGGAGTTACAGATGCTAATTATATTTCTATAAATAGACTGTTTAGAATTATTCTATATATAGAAGTTGGAGAGGCTACCAGTTTTTTCCCTGTATAGAAGGCTAAAATACTGTCTACCGGTAAATAAAACCTGTATACATTTTTCAGACAACTCACCCTTTCCATCTTTTTCTTTAAAAACCAGATAAATATATGCATTTATATTGAAAAACACTCTCATTTAAAAAACCTGGTATTTTTTAAGACATAGGAATTTTAATATATGATGTATGATTCTTATGTCTTTTCAGGCAATTGAGTTTCTAAAAACACATAAATATCCCTGGTAAAATTATCACTCAAATAAGTAATAAAACATCTTCTAACATTTTAGTTTTCTTTTGGTTTAAATCAAGATACTTATATTTCATCTGTGGCAAAATATTTAATAACTAGAAAAATGATATGAGTTATAGAATCTGTGAAAAGAATTAATTTTCTATTGTCAAAATACTGGAAAATCTTTTGCGTTTGAAAAATGGTTTAACCAATTGTCTGCGGACTGTATTCTTTAAAATAATTCCATATGAGATTTATATTCCTACACAGAAAAAGTAATATTGTATATTACGACTCAAATTCATACCTTTTCTCCAGTAGTGTTGAAGAAATCGTCACTGAAATTGGAATAATTCTTGAGAAGATTCGCCTTGAGACCACGTGGAGGTTCAACAGTCATTTTAGAACCATTCTGTAGAATGAACACCGGGAACTTGGCGCTGGGCATACTGGTCAACCACAATCGAAAATCTCGGTGCACCTAAAAAAATCACATATACATGTGTATTGATACATGTGTTGATTTTTTTCCCCAAGAAAAATAACTTGAGACAAAAGAAATCACAAAATTCTCCTATAAAGTATCTTTGATATAGCAGTTTGGCCAAGTGTAACATGTTGGACTAGAAATCTAAGGATTTCTGGCTGCGTGGGTTCAATCAGTGCAAGCCCTTATTTCCCTGAGCAAGAAACTTTACACTCACTGCTAAGTACTGTTTAGTTCCAGGGATGAATTTGAGACTGTTTCAAAAAGCTTATAGCTTTCAACACAATCTAACTAAAATAAATTTGTATAAACAGCTCAACTCTACATATGACCAATGTTTGTTTGTTTGTTTGTTTCATTTTACGCCTTTTCCCAACAATATTTCAGTCATATAGGCGGGTAGTTTCCTAACCATCGTTCCTGGAGAGTTACACCAGTACTAGGCTACCTTCCTCCGCGCTAAACTACCAAAGCATCTCCCGGGGATCGAACCCACGCCAGAGAGGTAACTGGATTAGAAGTCATCGACTCTAACCCCTCGACCACGGAGGCGGTTATATGACCTATGACATATGACTTAGACTTTTGGATGTTAACTACTGGAAAATGATCAACTTTAAAGGCCAATGAATCATGCAAAGCATTGTGAGTCAGGATTAGAAAATTTTAGAGCTTTTTTATTCCTCTGGCTGCGTCAATGGGCAAACAATTGTACTTCAGCAAAAACCAAGTAGAAACTACTTTAATGATTCTCGGCCTTATCTCACAAGTCACATGTATTTGCTTTGGTTTACCTTGTCTGGATCAATCTGTTCAATCATTCTTTCTAAGGAAGGCATGAAACTTGGAGCCAAGTGACAGTTCTGGAAGAACACCCATTTACCACGCTCCATAGCACTCCTCATCATGGCTTCAGCACGGGGTCCCTACAACAACAAATTCAGTATTATTTATAATAACGTGTTCTACAGCAGAAGTAAATTCAGTTAACTAGACAATAAAATCCAAAAGGTCTGATTTCTAAACAGCAAGTTATTAAATACTTTTCTTGCATCAGATACAACTTTTCCTAATGAAAACTTATGCTATACCAAAAGTTAAGCTCATGACCTTTACCATAATGAAAAGCAAGCTAAAAAATGTAAAACATTCAATGTCAAAAGTAAAAGAAACATATATTTTTAAGAAAATCTAATGCAAATCTAACATTGACTTGCAAATACTTACAAATTATATGTTTAAAATTTATTCTGATGAGGGTGTAAGCCCAAACATTGGTAATCTTTCTACCATAATGAAAATGTGTGAGAATAAAAAAAGTGTTGAATACCATATTCACGGTACATACCAGACAAGGCACTTGAATAATTAAATACCAAAATCCCGTCTTTTTTTCTGTCGAAATGCACATACAATCATGAATGAAAAATATAAGAATCAGCAAAAAAAGCGATATTTTTCTGATCTCTGCAAGCATCTAGAGGTACTGCTCCGAAACTGTAGTGAGTTAAATACTATGAAAATGATATGTTCAAGAAAGACAAGCCTGCTTACCTGACCCTGTCCAAGAGAGATGGCGCTGAGTTTCTTGCCAAATCTCATCTCCTCAGCAAATTTGTAGAGATCTGCCGCAGGGTCGGTACCTGTCGACAGCACAAAGATCAGTGGTGTGGTTGGTGATGAATCCTTGAATACCAGATGTAAATCTGCTGTCTAAAATTTAAAAAAAAAAAGAATGAAAAAAAGCAGTTACTTCTATAACAATCAGAGACATACTTCTATAACAATCAGAATAAAAAAATAAAAAAAAAATATAAAAAAAAATGGTAATTTCAGTATTTCAAGTTATGTTTTTATTTTTTAGTAAATCTATTTCCATTTGGTCCAAAGAATGAACATCATGCCAATGAAATAAGATAAGCCCAAAGAATAGATAGCATAGCAAAGTACCTGAGGTTCAATAAATCTCTGTCCAAGACTTGCAGCTACATAGTCCTGCATGGCCTCAGTAATTTTGTCCATTCTCAAACATTTCAGGACAATCATTTTCTGGAAGGGATCTAGATCAGTATCCCAGCTGCCTGGTAACGGCTCCCTGTAAATGAAAATGTATTCTTTATACTTAACAAACCTTTTTTTTGCCCAAAGCCAGGGGCGGCAAAATCAATTGTCTGTATTGCCCCTTGTATGAAACAAGTGGAAATTTTCAAGAATTTACTATATAAATATCATATGGACAAGTTAAACAAGAGCTGTCGGTAGGACAGCATGCTCGACTATTCTTAGTGCTTGATAGTAAAAAAAATGCCTGATACAGTTACCTCCTCCTGTCTACAGGTTGGGGTCATGATGGTGAACAAGTGTGCAAAGTTTCAAAGCCATATGTCAATGGACTTTGAAAATATTTGAACTATTACAAAAACTTTAACGTAAATTCTAAGTCGAAAAGGGGCATAATTCTGTCAAAATGCTTGATAGAGTTACCTCCTCCTGTTTACAGGTTGGGGTCATGATGGTGAACAAGTGTGCAAAGTTTCAAAGCCATATGTCAATGGACTTTGAAAATATTTGAACTATTACAAAAACTTTAACGTAAATTCTAAGTCGAAAAAGGGGCATAATTCTGTCAAAATGCTTAATAGAGTTACCTCCTGCTGTCTACAGGTTGGGGTCATGATGTTGAACAAGTGTGCAAAGTTTCAAAGCCATATGTCAATGGACTTTGAAAATATTTGAACTATTACAAAAACTTTAACGTAAATTCTAAGTCGAAAAAGGGCCATAATTCTGTCAAAATGCTTGATAGAGTTACCTCCTCCTGTCTACAGGTTGGGGTCATGATGGTGAACAAGTGTGCAAAGTTTCAAAGCCATATGTCAATGGACTTTGAAAATATTTGAACTATTACAAAAACTTTAACGTAAATTCTAAGTCGAAAAAGGGGCATAATTCTGTCAAAATACTTGATAGAGTTACCTCCTCCTGTCTACAGGTTGGGGTCATGATGGTGAACAAGTGTGCAAAGTTTCAAAGCCATATGTCAATGGACTTTGAAAATATTTGAACTATTACAAAAACTTTAACGTAAATTCTAAGTCGAAAAAGGGGCATAATTCTGTCAAAATACTTGATAGAGTTACCTCCTCCTGTCTACAGGTTGGGGTCATGATGGTGAACAAGTGTGCAAAGTTTCAAAGCCATATGTCAATGGACTTTGAAAATATTTGAACTATTACAAAAACTTTAACATAAGTGGTTACGCCGACGCCGACGCTCGGGTGACTGCAATAGCTCTACTTATTCTTATCGAATAGTCGAGCTAAAAATGCTTCAGAGAAAAACAGACTAGGAAGTCAAAATCAGATTTTGCCAGTCCTGAAATCAATGTTTAATCCTACAAAGCCTCGCTGAAGTCCTATATAAGATTATTTCATAAATTATAAAAAATTAATAATTATAGTCAAAGTCAGTAAGTACCCTTACAATCACCCTTACAATCACCAATGTCCCTACATTTTGATAAAGAAATTCAAATCATCTATATGTACATTTACAAAGAAAGTTAAAGCAACAGATCTATTAAAGGATAACAAACACATGCTCAAAATAAGTTTTCAACTGGCATATGAAAAATCAAATACCATCTCAATGCTTAATATTTTCAGCATCTCAGCTTTCTTGTTTGCAATCCTACATGCAAGGGCATCAGGGTTCGGATAAGTATCCCAGTTATTATTAATCAGCTACTAGATATTCTCAGAAAAATGTGACAAATAGTCTTCTAAAGTGTAGAATTCTCACCTGTGTGGTTCAGGACTGTCAAATATTTTCTTAAAGCCATCCAAATGGTTCTTAAAGTCATCTGCAAAGTTTGCAAACTTGGGTAATACACCGGATGTTAAGATATCGTTCCAGGAACGAGAAGATATCCAATCTGGAGATGGATTCTCAATATTCTTTGGTTTGATCGTACCTCCTGCCAGGAAGAAACGCCACTCTTCCTACAAAAACACAATGTTTGTGAGATTTTACTTAATATTAAAATTTTAAGGTACTGAGGTACTATATACAAATCCCATGATCTTAATGACAAGAGGTTGTTTAGTACTAAATTCTAACATGTTTTAAATATCCGTGCAGCCAGACCCTTTTCTATATTGTTGAAAAAATGACAATGGTAAACTGTCATGTCCTCTTCTATTTCATTTCAAACATAAGCATCAACATAGTATCAGCAAAATCTCTGTAAAGATGCTTGATGTTTTGATGATACAAAGGAACATGGCCAGTGGTTCGAGTTTGGACACACAGCTGAAAATGTTATGTGTTTAGGACCACAAGACTAAATTTAAGATTCCATTTCAGCAATACTAAAAAAGAAACTGATAAGTCATTCCTGCCAGTGCAGAGTCACAGCAGTTTTTTTAACACCTTTGAGGCATCATGCACATCTGTGCTGCCTGACCAATCTTTATATTTTTGTATGACCAATTTTGATTTTTCTTTTGCAATATCCATAAAACTGGTCATCAAAGTGGAAATCCAACAAGCCTATAAGCAAATTTAGGGTAGAGATCAGAAGTTATATATTTTATTTTTATTTACATACCATATCAATGAGATTATTGTACTGTTTGATACGCGTACACAGAAGGAAGGCAAACAGGAGCTTGTGTTTCTCAAACAATGATCGGCATACATTACTGTACAGACTGAATGTGAAATATTTGTTGATGTTTTCTACTCTCTGTGCAAGATTGTCTGAAACAAAAGATTATATCATTAATACTACAATTTCATAAAAGTCATCATTTAAATAAGAACAAAAAGGTTTTTTTTACATAAAATTTGAGTATATTCAGTCCTGCCTAAATATTTTTTTTGTCCTATGCATAAGACTATATCAAAACAGTCATTTATACATTATATGCTACATGGAAGTAGTTGAAATATGTTAATGTAGCACTGAAAAGGATGATCAAAATCAGAAACACTTATCCCATATACCTTTAATATAATCTATATATATCCATCATTTCTTGTAGATATGAAAACTATTTACATAATAACAAGAGATCACCATATAATTTTGTCTTTTGACTAATATATCGATATATATGACAGATTGAAAGTATTTTTAACCTATGTAGTAGCTCTTGAATTATATCTAAGCAGAAATAAAACATGTTGTCATATAACATATAATTTAAACTTATAGACTTTATTCCAAGTGAACTCGCACAAAAACTCCAAACAAATTTTAATTTTTTAAAATACATTTTCCACTACCAGCACTACCGCAAAAATGCTAAAACCATTTAATCATAAACATAACTGAGCTTCAGAAAAAAAGAAGACAATTATAGAAATAATAAATAAATATAATATCATACAGGATATAAGGTATATAAGATATATTATATACAGGAGTATTTCATCATAGTTTTTCGCCAGGAACAATCATATTTCATTTGAAGAACTACCAGTAAAATACAGACCCAGTCTTATAAGAGATCCGACAATAAGTGAGTAAATACAAAATTTCAACATTGTTTGTTTGTTTTTTGGGGTTTTACGTCACATCGACACAGTATAGGTCAAATCGTGACGTTCCAGCTAAACTGGTGGAGGACGACCTCAGGTGCCCTTCCGTGCATTATTTCAGGCATGAACGGGCACCTGAGTAGAACCACCGACGTTCCGCAAGCTAGCTGGATAGCTTCCTCACATGAAAGAATCCAAAGTCCCTGTTGGTACTCGAACCCACAGCGGTGAGGGGCTTTCAACATTGTAAAAGACTGGTATAGCAAGTACTAAAATAAGGTCTCAATATTCTTTCTCACTTTCATATTTGATTAAAAATAAATGAATTCTATGAAAATAAAAAAGTAAGAAATCAGTACGGTCTCAAACACTTAAATGTGATTGGGTAATTATAAAGATTGAAAATTGACAAAAGATCTGGTCATAATTCCTTGTTACCATGGAAACAGATCATCTTACAAATGAGTTTTGAGTCTTTTTCTGTGACCATCCTAGATTTCTTATTCTTTGTACACAAAATACTATATATAACAGTAGACGTACTGAGTTTACATTGATTATAATGGATTTCTAGCAGATCTAAATATCAATATCATATTTCTTTAACAGGTAACTACAACATTATTTTTATCTCAAAGTTTGAAAATAAGAGAACTTTAATTATAGCATTTCTTCACAGATGAGGTTTCCCTTAGTCTAGACATGATACACAAAATCTTATGAAATAAGAAACAATTTTTTTGTTTCCATTGGCTTTAAGTTGCTGAACTACTGTATTAAATACACAAGCAGTTTTCATTGGTGGAAGGAAACCAAAAGCAAAGTGCCATACATGCATTGTTTCAGACATAAGTGTACACTTAAGTAGAACAATCAAGATACATGTACACATTGTTTGATAATTTCCTTAAAAGTGAGAAGTATCCCACAACTTGTGCCTGTACTGACCTACTGGTGACTAACAAATTCTTAACAAGTGGGAGATACCAAAATACCTAACAGTTACATCTTTAATTGGGCTCAAACCTGCTACCAAATGAAAACTTAAAGGCATCTCCAAGCACAGCAAAGGAAAGAAAACAAAGACCAAATCAATTTCTTAAAATAGTAGAACTCAAATGTCAAATTTTTTGGTGCCAAAGTTTATTACATGTTCTGTAAAGAATAATTTGAACAAAATTAACGATTTGTAAGTCGAAGATGATGGCTCAAAGTGTTTTCATAAGACCTGTCCACCTCAAATTACCAAAGTTCTACTGTACATGTATCTTATTTTATCAAATTGCATGCATATAACTCCATCTAACAACCCATTTAACCCAAAGAAATTTATCTATCCACAAGTCTGTAGAAAACAAGTGTGTATAAAAACTGAAAAGTGCAAGCGAGTGAAGAAATGCAGGATTGTACTTTATAATAAAGCATTCTGTAAAACATACTGTGCCTACACATAATTGTGTACTTAAATACATATATATACACGTGTACTACTGATCTTACCTTTTTCACCTATAACACAGACGAAAATTGAATATTAGATATATACACAACATAAAATGTCTAATTCACTCAAATTTGTTACAAAATTTTATTCAACATTAAAACAATACAAGAAAATTAGTCAAAGGGATTAGATTTCCTTTTCTTTTCTCATGTTAGAAAGTGAAGATAACTTGAGGCTTTTACTTTCAAAAGGTAGGTGTTAGGCTGATCCAAGTGTATTAGTTTGGAACTGTTAGCATTTTCATTTAAATTAGTAAGGAAAAGGTTAAAAATTCTTATTTTCAATGTGGAAAAGCTTTTGTGTACTGGTAAGTAAAATTAAAATAAAAAACGTTATTATTCAATTCTTAATTAATTTCGTTTAGACACACAAGCGCAAACCATATTCATCACAACATCAAGGTGCAAGCAAATGAAAAACATCCAAAATAAGGTTTAACATCTTACGAAAAGTACAAAAAGCATTGTTACTATTGCAAATATTAGCAAACAAATTCGAGACTGTCATAATTAACTGGATTGTACCTGCTCGTTCCGCATTGCTGATTCCACCAAGGAAAATATTGACAAACCATTCCAGGGAGTACTGGTACATAGGATCAATGTTGGCCATGTCAGCCACACAGAAGAACAAGATCTGGGTGTTCACGGCTACGGGGACATACTGCATTCTGGTTATATCAATGTCTTTTTCAGTCTGTTCAGCTACCAACACTTTAGCCTGCAATCACAATACATGTACATTCCTATAATGCTATTATCAAACTATCTATACACTTCTAACAATGCTATTGTACTACTATCTTTTTGGTATTAAAAGCTATTCCAGCTTCAAAGAGATTAAAGCTTTGCCTTACAGGGTATAAAACTCTTTCAAGAACTCCGTCTCAAATGTCAGGATTTTCATTGGTTAGTCTGTATTTTGTGCTGGTTTTTCATCAATCCAATACCTTAGATATTTCAGTTTAAGCTTAGAAAACTATAATTTTAGAGTCTGTGATTTGTCAAACAAAAAATGTAACATGAAGGTACATGGTTGTGGCATCCCTAAGGTTTGATCTCACAATCACTTGGTTAAGAGGCAGACACCTTAACCACTAGAACTCATCTCGCTATAACATCATCAGTCCAAGCGATTATCTTTCAGCTGGTAAATATAAATAAAACATTAAACATTTAAAGACTTTGTTTTTAACAAAATTTACACTGACGAAAAATACTCAATGAATTATCATATTGAAACCTCCAAATAAAGTCCACATGTCTATAAAGGCGGTCTTTCCCATGAATGACTATAATTTAAAGGTTTCACTGTATATTACTTACAGAAATTTCCATTGACTTGATCTTTGAGGCCTCGAGGGTATTAATAAGATCTATATCATCTACAGGACTACCCTCGGAGGTACTCAGTCTATATAGAATCTTGTTCTCAATCTCCTTCAACTCTTGCTTCATCTTAGCATTGCTGACAATCAGCTGGTTCTTGGCCTCCTCCAAGTCAGGTCTCTCCTCAGCTACCACTATACCCAACATCTGGTCCTCTAGACCACTGAAAATAATGTTAACTCACATTTAACTTTCTCATGTCAAGGAATGACAAGGTTTTTTCTCAAAATTTTATCAGTACAAAAAGAATCTAAATAAAAGTTAGATCCATTAAGGTGTCCTGAATCAAATTTGTTTAGGGAAATTAAATTATAGGTACAAGAGACCTTCCTCAGGCATACAGGAATCTAAAATAAAGCTAGGTACAACCTAAGGGTCAGAATTTCATCATATTTAATACTTTTTTCATACTCAGCAAAGTTGACTTTGTTGCATGGTCCAACTTCTAATTTAATTCTGTAAATTATCAAATTTTGGAACATCATATTAAAATTTTGGAAGTTGGTCAGCTTTCAGTATAAAACCAGGTCAGACTGCACAGATGTGCAGGCAAGCTGACCTGGACCAATGCTGGTTGGAAAGGATTTTATCTCTTTCGATTTCAGAGTTTAATGGGTCATTAAAATTACATATACGTTACCTTGGTGATAGGGTAAAGTTGACAATAGAGACTTTAGTGGAGACCTCTGGTGTGTAATGGGGGTTAGGTAACTTGGTTGTGATGTAGAACTTGAAATCATCGTGGTATGGAATGACAGCATCACCTAGCTTGATCACAGTGCTACCTTGTTGCTTGAATGTCTGTGGAAAGAAAATATGAGCCGTGTCACAACAAAACCAACATAATGCGTTTGCAACCAGCATGGATTCAGACCAGCCTGCGCATCCGCGCAGTCTGATCAGGATCCATGCTGTTCGCTATCGGTTTCTCTACTTGTTATAGAGTTTGTAAGCGAACAGCATGGATCCTGATCAGACTGCGCGGATGCGCAGGCTGGTCTGGATCCATGCTGGTCGCAAACCCATTATGTTGGTTTTGTCATGACACGGCTCATATATTGATGGATATCAAGTAACGACAATGATCATAATGAATGATGTGACAGCTCCGAATATCTTAAAATCTATTAATAGATCATTTAATTTTTTTTACTTTTTTTTTTCATATCTGGCAAAAGCATGTTCAGAATAAGCCGGAATCATTTCTATGTCATTCATAAATTGTAGCAGATAATTTATTATGTTGCTTGAAGTTTATTTGCAGGATTCTACAACAAAATTGAAATGAAGACCTGGTTCGAAATTTGCAAGTGCTGAACTTTTTTCCCTTCATATTGTTAACTGTCAACAGTTACATGAATTACAGTAAAACTTGTCTTCAGAAACAAAAAAAAAAGGAAAAAAAATTGTCATTGAAAATTGGTCAAAGAAAACAGGTACTAAAAATTTTACACAATTATTTATCATAGGGAAAACTAAAATGGAGTACTGAAGAGGAAGATAAGTTCAATACAGTCCACCTTCAGCACAGTGTTACTGTATTAGCATATTTACGGGTGTCACTATATAAGCATATTTACTCTATAATCTTTACACTTAACAAATTCTACAGTAGTTTACCTGTCTAAGCAAGATTGGTTCAAGAGCAGGGTCTAACTCTGTCTGTATGTTCTCTAGAAGACATGGTTTACCAAACCTGACTGCATTCTCCAAACTACGTAAGAAATCTTTGTCAGACAACTTAATTACATCAAGTCCATTGTCTTTTTCCTGTAAATAGAGATGTGTTCACAAAAATAAGCAATGGTGAATAATCTTTCATTTCTATGACATAACTTAAGAAAACAACATCATAATATACTGTGTTCGAAAGTTAAGATTATTCTTGGAATTTGATCAATAGCATTTACTGAGTTAAAGTAAACGAGAAAACCTATTAAAGTTCAATATAAATATTAATAATCAGTTTCTTAAATCTTTTTTAAACCTTTAAAACTGCTCTATCTAGTTGAAATTTTTTTTTTATCACTACTTAAATTGGGAAAGGTTAAAATTTCCAGAGTAATGCTAAAACAATATCTGAAATATTATCTTCATTTTGTTATATTTATTACATCAGAATGATAAAAAATAAAAAACGAATCAATTGGGCAAATTACGTACCATATTTTTCACCCATCTGTTTGCTTGCCCCTGTGGATCAATGAAGAGGGGCCATCTACGAGAGTATTGTACAATTACACCGTTCTCCACGGACAAGTTGTCCTTCGGTAGACCATGAATCTGCCAGCTGCGCACCTTTACTGGATCACTAAGAGTGGCTATCAACGTAGGTTCATCTGTGCGCGGTACTTTGTTTGTATCAATAGCTGCCACCCATTCCTCTTGCATACTGTGTCTATACTTGCCCTGAAGAGATTCCAGGTAATATAGTAAACTTTGATTGAAGCAAACATGATTGGAACAAAAAATATTGTTTGAAATTAATACATTTCATTTTTTACAAGTGTAAAAAATACATGTGTGTCCTCCTGTACATCTGTGCACTTCTATATATCTATGTACTTCTGTACATCTGTGTACACTTGGCCAGATTCTATTAGCTACTTGGATTTTAGCAATTTGATATTAAAACCCTACAGAATGACAATGGACCATTCTAAATTCAAAGCAGGGCAAGTCCATTATACAGATTTAGTGGTGTAAGGTTTCAGGAAGTGTGAAGCCTATAAAATACTTACAGTGAAAGTTCCAAGATATGCTACATATCCTGAGGACACCATTACATCCCCTACAAAGTTGTTAATGACTGACTCAAGCTTCTGTACAGACTCCTTCCATCTTTCTTTCTCATCAGCTAATCCACCAATCAGCTACAAGGTAACATAATTGTCATATATATATCAACCATTGAAATGTTATTTTCAATGAGTAACTTATATTCACAAAGTTCGGCACAAGTGATTGTACTATATTCATCATCCTTTATCAACCAATGAAAAAGCCATGTTTTTCACTCATTGATGAATTATAATTACATTAACATTTTCTAACATAAGCAACATACAGAAAAAATTTCATTGGAAAGTAAACAATAAAATATTTTAGCTTGTTTGATATATATATATATTTTTTAAATCCAGTCAAAATTTTCAAATCTTTACTTTTTCATTAAACTAATGTAATTGAGCAACAAAATCAAACAACTGATGGCACAGATTGTAAAAAAGAACAGAACAATTGTTATTCAATTTCGTAATATTCGTACTTTGTCAGCTCTGACAAGGCGTCCTTCACACTCCGCACATTTCTGCTCCAACTCATCCTTCTTCCTAACACAGTCTTCGTACTTGGCCTGCAGGGTTGCAATACCTTCTTCAACTTCGGCCAGCCTTGCCTTAGCTGCAGCTAAGACACGCTGTGTCTCGGCCAACTCCTCAGAAGCGATTCGAAGACGTTCACGTTTGGGTGCGACTCCTTTAGCTACGAAGTGGTACTTGTGCATAGCTCCTGTCCACATGCATATAGAAGTACAAGCCTTGGAGACCTGTAATTGGACAATATAAATGTGATTTTTTCCGGATATTTTTATTAGCCAAAAAAGCATCTGATGATTTAAACTGAATCTGCATGACTGAAACATGTTTGTTATAAAGCTGGATTGTTTCTCAATCTTAAACAAAAGAATAGACTATACCTATTGCTTTTAGGTTTGAAAATAGGATGAAATATTAACACTTAACATGCTGGAACAGAAAGTAATTAATAGTATTTGCCACCAGCATAGAGCCACACTAGCATGCACATTTGTGCTGTCTATCAGGTTCTACACTACATGTCGATAGTAATTTCATTACTGATATTCCTTAATTTTCAAATGAACTGTTCCAAATTCAGAGTAGGGCAAATCCATTATGCAAATTCAGCTACTTGTAGGTTTAAAATTAAACTCCAATTCTTACTTTGGCGATAGCAGCAGGTGTGAATGACTCGTCATCTATGTAAGGCTGGATAAGTTTGATTACAGAGTCTGGAATATTGTCCTTGTCAAACTTGAACAAACTTTCAAGGAATCTACCAGGGTCTGCCAGTAGAGCTTTGCCTGGTTCCCAGTAGTCGTCTATCTTCGATCCTGGCTGTAAAAATACAAAAAGATACAATAAGCACTGATAAGCTAAATGTAGTAACATTGTGGCTGTGTGGAATTAGTTTATTATGACTTTTATTATGGACCTTATTTGAGCATTATGATAAAAAAAATTTCTCTTCATTTTGTTTTATTGATATTTTAGTTAAACAAACAGTGTGAAGATAAAATGAGCTGCGACATGACAAAACCAACATAATGGGTTTGCGACCAGCATGGATCCAGACCAGCCTGCGCATCCGCGCAGTCTGATCAGGATCCATGCTGTTCGCTATCACTTTCTCTACTTGTTATAGGGTTTGTAAGCGAACAGCATGGATCCTGATCAGACTGCGCGAATGCGCAGGCTGGTCTGGATCCATGCTGGTCGCAAACCCACTATGTTGGTTTTGTCGTGACATGGCTAAATTGATGTGACTATCAAGCTTAACTCATGGAGTAAGAACTCAGGTGCCACACTTTTGAATTATTTCAGGCACAAGGGGGCAGCTGAGTAATATCACATACCTTCATTAGGAAGGTTGGTAGGATACATTTTTAAATGAAAAATATCCAACTTAAATAACTGATGTTAATTTTTAAACTAGAACTATCACTAAATGTGATTAATACCGCAAGACTGCTTCGGAAATGAGGAAGTTACTTGTAACAGAATACCTTGTAAAAGAATTGAAATAGAGTTATGGTTGTGGGCAATTAAAGATTGTTGTTGTTCTTGTATGTTGCATTTCCTTTCAATGTGGTTGACCATTGATGAAGTTTTATTGAATTACTCTGTATAATAAATCCAGAAAGAGTTTCTTGAGCACTGCACTTCCTCTCATTGCGCTTCACCATTGTATGAAGTTGCATTGAATTCTAAATATTAGTTTTTAAGTTATGCACCGGACAAGGAAACGGAACAAAGGGCAATAACTCTACAAATACTGAGGATGAAGTTATGCTTATTGTACACCGCACTTCCTCTCATTGCGCTTGTCCATTGTATGAAGTTGTATTGAATTCCAACTACTAGTTTTCAAGTCATGCACTGGACAAAAAAAGTAACAAAGGGCTATAACTGTAATTAGTCCAAATAGAGTTATGGTTCTTGTGCACTGCACTTCATCTCACTGCCCTTGACCCTTATATGAAGTTTCATTGGATTCCAACCATTTATTTTCAAGATATGCACTGGACAATAAAAAGTAACAAAAGGCAAAAACTTAAATGAGTCAAGAAAGAGTTATGGTTTCTGCACTGCACTTCCTCTCAATATACTTGACCATTGAATGAAATTGTAAGGAAATCCAACTAGTAGTTTTCAAGTAATACTCTGGACAAGAAAAAAGCAATGGAAAAGTAACAAAGGGCAAAAACTCTATAATTAGTGAAGATGGAGTTATGGTTCTTGTGCACTGCACTTCCTCTCAATGTGCTTGACCATTGTATGAAGTTATATTGAATTCCAACCATTAGTCTTCAAGTTATGGTCCGGACAAAAGAAAGCAATGAAAAAGTAACAAAGGGCAATAACTCTGTTATTACTTTAGATAGAGTTATGGTTCTTGAGCACTGCACATCCCCATATTGTGCTTGTTATGAATTCCAACCAGTAGTTTCCAAGTTATGCTCTGGACAAGGAAAAGTAACAAAGGACAATAACTCTGTAATTAGTGAAGATGGAGTTATGGTTCTTGTGCACTACACTTCCTCTCAATGTGCTTGACCATTGTATGAAGTTATATTGAATTCCAACCATTAGTCTTCAAGTTATGCTCCGGACAAGGAAAATGCAATGGACGGCTGGACCGACCGACAGACCAACCTACCAACCACCGGGTGACTCCTATATACCCCCCTAAACTTCGTTTTCCTAAACTTCAAATTCAATTTACATCAATTTTTTTCTTCCCCTTTTGCAAAAATACCGTGCTATAGGAAATTCAAAAGGTAACTTTCATCACATGACAGAATTTGTTATCTCAAGTGGAAATTCAAACTTCAAAAAAAACAACAACGACAAACCAGCAGCAAACTTTTTTTTATAAAACTTACCTTGTCTCCAGCTACTCTCTTTGGTTTAACGCCCTTCATGATACAGACAGCTTCAATGACCATCTTTACACCATCTGGTGGACGCTGCATAGCTCTTACTTCAACAACATCATTCTTGTTCAGGGACTTTAAACTGGCAACAGCAGCATCCTGAGTTACATAAAAAATATCATATGTTCAGCTTTATTTACAAAATTTTCTATATATCAATTCTCCGATATAAAGAAAGTTCTTGCTTACTTGCTTGTATAAAATATAAATCGAGAACCAGTCACTAAACTGGTTGTGTCATTGGTCCAATTTAAATGGCAGATCTACATGTAGTATCCAATCAAATTTTAACGGCACTGATTACAAATTAAATGACTTTTAAAAAAAAAATATTAGACCCAAGGAATAAAAGTGACTGCTATATTTTTGGTTTTAACCTATCCATAAACCTTAAACGTTCCTGAAATGTCTTAAGGTGTAAACATTTCCATACTCTATATACAAGCGATGTTTGCTTGAATGCTGGTGATAAAGTCCCTGATTATACATCTATTGAAATTTCACTTAACAGGTCATGTATACGAGTTTAGTTTTAATATATACATTCAGATTTTTTTACTGAGTAAAAGATCAATTATTACACTAGTAGCACTATAATTACTGATGGAGTGTGATGCTTTAAGATTCTGACACTTCTTCCAACACATTAATGGTAGCATATATTCTCTTTGGCATATGCACTACTGTAGTGACTCCAGGAGTCACTCACCTAATGTTCTAGATAAGGGACTCAGCTAGCTTTGCATTCTTTACAATATCAGGGTCTTACCAGAGCAGGCAAAGCTTCATTAAGATCTCTCTGGGCATCATCTGCAATGGCTTGTGTTTCTGTAGCCTTTATGGAGGCCGCAGCTTCCTCAGTTTGTACCACAGATTTTGTTTCCTCTGCAATTACACTGTCCTTGGAGATTGTCTCCATGGTTGCAATGGATTCTTTCACAGCTTCCTCTAACAAAGGTTTCATTGTGGCCAACTCTTCCTGGAGTTTGTCTACTTCTTCTGCTGTTGTAAGCAGCTAAAATAAAGCAAATGAGACCATGAATGATGGAATAACAGTAGCTGAATCATGATAAACTAGTTCAGAAGCTAAAATTACTATAGGTAAACAGATAACAACAAAAACATTGGTTAATGGCATAGTCAACATTTCAGTAAAAAAAATAAATTATCTGGTATGAAACAAGATAAAGCCTTTAATCTATTCTGGAATGCAATTTGACTGATATAATAATGTGTACAGTCGAACCTGTGCTCAAGAGCATCTCTAAATAAAGATTGCATATATATTTAATATTGTTTCAAATATGAAACTATATGCCTTTTAGTACAATTATTGCAGTCTACAAAATATGCACTTGTCTGGTTGTCCATGACATGTAATTATTGTTTTGTACAAGTAACTTTTCCAAGAAATTTGTAAAGATTACTTATGAATTGTTTTGAATTTTGACAAGTAGTTTCAAATCCCAAATTTACAGACTGTTATTGTGCAACTTACTTGGTTCTGGGGCCGAACAAAATCTTACTTTTTAGACTGTTTTTCACTGACACATTACCACTATTCAAATGATGACTTTTCAACTATAACCAGTGAAGGAAAACCCCACATTTTCATCTATGTATTATTTAGGGAAAAATAGTACCAACAACATTCCACAATGAAGATGAAGCTTTTCCAAATGGGAGAATGAAACTTAATTATAGAACAAATCGATAAGAAAGTCAGCAGCTTTGACCACTCAGCCACAGAGCATTCTTACAGAAAAAGTCTGAGCAAAAGAGAGTCTGCAGATTAATGACTTATCAGCAATGATGCACTTATAATTTCCGTAACACTGGTGATGATAATCCAAGCTATTTAAATTACGATAAATATTTTCTTCAGCACAAATCTTTTCTAACCTTCTCTAAACCAGTCTTTAATCTATTTTTAGATGTGTTCAGTTCCATTTTCTTCATTCCGACAAGTTTGGAGAAGATTCCAAGCAACTCCAAATAACTTGTTGGTGTCACGTAATTGTGTCTTGACATCTCTGCCAAATACTTGATTGAGTTGGTCGCAACCGACTGATGAATGACCTGGCACAATGTCACCTGAATTAAAAGAAAACAATAGCATTAATTTTTATTAATTGTATATTTTACAAGACAATAAATGACATAAGGGATTCATGGTAGTCCTGGATCAACCAAGATTGATAATTATGTATTATTTAAATGATTTGACCAAATAAACTGCAGGGTTTCTTAAAATGGATCGTAACTACAAATTCCAAGGCAGTACTGGTTTTTGCTTTTTTTGGTGGCTTAAAAGAACTTGATGTTATGCAAGGCAGATGACCAGTTCATTGGAACCAAACAAATGATTTTTTTGGTGGCTAAAAAGAACTTGATGTTATGCAAGGCAGATAACCAGTTCACTGGAACCAAAAATGATAAAAGAGTTCCACCAGTATCGAGCTAGACCAGCCTGCACATCTGTGCAGTCTGACCAGGCTCTATACTGTTGGCAGTTCCATTTTTGTATTTAGTCATTACAAACCCCTTAGCATTCAGGGTTACACCATGGCAAATGTCCAAATATATAAAAAATTTCATTACCAAACCATCCATGACTTCGTCTGTGGTATCCAGCTCAGGAATATCTTGCAGGAATTTCAGGGCAACAGATTTCAAAGCGTCTGCTGGCCATTCACTAAACCAGTCAATTGTACAACAGTTGACGAGGGCAGGGAACTGACGCAGTCTAGCACGGAATATCTCACCAAGTGGACTGTAAAATACAACAAGTTACATTTTACCATGTCAAGAAATTATCTTATGTTTTAAAATTTAACCATATGATAATGTAACAATCAAACAAAAAATTGTTATCATAAAAAAATTCACTTATTATGGAATTTAATAGAAAATCTTATTGAATTAAATAATCATGTCAAATAAAATTGGACAGAAAGTAATATGCAAGCATTCGATACAAAGCTTGGATAAAATGTTTCTGAAACATCCTCATTTTTGTAATTATCTGAATATTTTTATCACACGACTGTTTAACTTACCTCATAGTGATCACAGTATGCAAGTTGCTTCTTACACGCTTTGTGTACATTGAAAACAGGTTGGTTTTGGTTGGTATAAGGCCTGCGTCTAGACAGATGGGTTTCATGGCCGTGTAAATCTGGTCCTGCTCATCAAAACCGTATATATTCGGCACATCACCAGCGTTCAAGATGTTATTCAAATCCTCCAAGAATGACTCACTCTTGATCTATAAATAGAATAATAAATAACATATCATCCATCTTTTGGCTTTGATATTGTCTATATTATTACTGTTACTTAGATGATATTGTGTTACAGATTTATTTTGATTCAAGTTTAAAGCAAACATTCAATAATTATGAGCATATCAGATGACAATTGTGGCTGTAAACAAACAGTATTGAGCCTGATCAGACTGGAGGTGTATCAGCTAACCTGGCTCTATACTGTTGGTACAGGCTTTTTTCATTTAGGTTTCTGCGTTAGTTAAATGCATGATATTTTATACAAACCTTAATAAGAACAAAGAAATAATAAAGAATGTTAGTTCAATTTCCTTTCATTTAATTTTTTCTTCTTCACATGTAATCGAAAACTGACTATAAATATAGATATACAAGATTTCACTTGAAAAATTGAACACAATTTTAATCATCTCAGTTTTCTTGTTTCTGTTTCATTTCATCAATTACACCAAAAATTCTATAGACTTCAAATATCTTATTTTCTTTTTTAAACAATTCTTTTAAGTTTCCACTTATACATGATTTAAACTCCTGCAAGACCTGTGATGTAACTTTAATGAAATACATCGTACCTGTGTGTCACTGAACAAGAATACTGTTGGGTTATTCTCGAGTCCAGCTTTCATCATGACTTTTCTCAAATCTTCACGCCATTCATTTGTTCCATAGTTCTTGGCCAGTTCTATCTGTATGCACTCATAGTCAGCCCTGAGAAAAAAAAATACAACAATATTATTTCATAGTTTTACCAAATTATAATAGAAGACTTACATTCAATGAAAATAATGAGTTTTATAGCACCCCTCGGCTTTTGAAAATGAGCAATTTGTCAAAATCTTGACATTTCAATACTTACTTTTGACTCTCTCGCTTTCCTTGCTTTCTTTATGGGAAAAAAATTTACAATACAATCAAAACAAGTTATTTTGCAGCAAAAAGGTACTTACATATGAGCGGCAAGTCTTGTCAAACTCTGACGTCCCGAGCCTCCCATACCCAGTAACAGGGCGTTACCCAGGGGCTGTCTGATAACACGACTGATACGACATACGTGTTTGAGAGCGTCCATAAATAACACGAGGTTCATTTGTGCCGTGTTGATCTGGTTGTAGTCATCTAACATATCTTCACATGTCTTTTGTAACTGTATAAGAAAAGATTCACTTTGTGACAGTTGCAATGCTGAATTGTTATGATAGAATCTTATACAGGCAAGGCCATTCAGTATTCTACCTTTTGAGTAAAAATGATCTAAAGAGTTTAGATAACAAAAAAAAATAAACACGTAAAAATTCACGAAAAATTATAATATAGTAGACACAAAGTTCTATGTAAGTACACATTAAATGGGTCAGCACTTTGTGACCTTATAATTTTACAATTCATTTTTTAAAATTTTAATACCACATTATGTAAACTGTGTATTTACTCAGTCATAAGTCATTAATTCATAAGTCAGGGTCTTAACATTTTTTGTTTTGACTCTCTTATAAGACTAGTTTATTTACTTTCAAGGAAAATTTTCATTGGGAGATAAATATTGTCATTTCTTCCAAAAGTATTTAATTTAGTACTGTACAACACTTCTCTCCTCAACACTAACAGATAAAATCTTTTGACATACTTTTATAAATTTTGCAGAAACTGCAAAAACATTACCTTAAGATGATCTGTAACTTCACAATAGATTTTGTTTTCAACATTTGCTGACAACAAATCAGCGTACAGAATGGGCTCCAGGTTGATAACTTCATCTATTTTTGCATCAAAGTCTGACTTCATCTTTTCTCTAAGCAGGTTATCAAACCAGTTCCTGTCCTCATCGTTGACCAGACGATCCTGGAACACTCGGCATGATTCGTGGTACCACAATCTCAACAATGATGGAACTCCCTGTTACAAAAATTTAATTATCAGCATAATTTATCATATCATGTAAATTTTTTGGTATCATATTTTAAAGTGACAGCTGTAAAGTTACTGAATACATGTAATAATGATACAAGAAATTTTACAGCACAACTGTTTAAGAAAGTCCAAGTACTGTTGAGACTGCCTTAACGACCCCCTGAATTAGACAACTCCCTGTCATATGTGACGCTATTTTCTGCCCCGACGCAATTTATTATAAATTTAGACTGAATTAAGCGACTCCCTGTCTAACGCGACAAGCGACTGTGAAATCGGTGTCCCAATTTGCTTTTCAAACTGTTTTTACCGACTTTGAGACGCTCCCGGAAAATTTATACATGAAAGAGTTAGCGTTCATTATCTCGCGTGATGTTATTTGTCTCAAAAGTATCAAGCATTATTATAAAACCTTAACATTGTCAAACTAAAAGTGATTAGCCTTTGCCACTTGTATAGAGCCATGTCAGCCTGCATGTCATTGCAATCTGACAGGGCTCTATACTGTTGATAGCTCAACTTTTGTATTTTGATATTGAAAGCCCTTAAACTTTGAATGGACCATTTCATACAAATCCAACAGGTCAATGGGTAAGTATCTAAATACATGTACATACATCAAGTTTTCCTGGCTCTGCCATAAGAATACCCTGGAACACCTTGGACAGATCTCTCAAGTTGAAGGTGTAATGAGACTTGGCAGGTGTGGGCAGCAGCTGTGTACTGATGGTGTTATAAACAGCAATAGTCATTTGAGTCAGCTTGTTACAATGTCCAGATATACCTGCATTCTGACCTGTAGAAAATATAAAAAAAACATTTGACCATTTAATGTTTAACAGCCTGTGAATTTGTCACTTGACTATGCTACCAGTATAGAGCCAGACCAACATGCACATTTTGTGCAGTCTGTCCATGTAGACTTTATACTGTTGGCTGCTCAGTAACAGCATTTTACTACTTCAATACTTGCCCATCAGCATTGTGGGTTCGAATACCATCAGAGATTCTGTCATATAAGAAAGCTATTCAGCAAACTTACGGAACTTCAGTGGTTCTACTAAGCTGCCAGCCTGTGAGAAGGAGCACCTGAGGTCCTTCTCCACCAGTAAAGCTGGGAAAATGACGTATGACCTTCAATGTGATTTAAAACAACTAGGTTTGTAACAGGCATTAAGGTTTACTGATTTACAATGGCATTTTGTTGAATTCTCATACATTATACCGAATGAAGAACAAATGAAGAAAATTAAGAAATTAAATTCACATTCTTAACACTTACTTATCCATGATTTCAAAATGCATCCAAAGATGTTCATCAAACTGCTGTCCTCCATTTCAGTGAATGCCAGGAAGTTGAAATGTCTCAGCAGACGGGCAGTTGTTGGGTTACGACCTCCACCAGGTGGCCCCATAGCACAAACAAAGTTCACATCAACCAGACGTCGGAACTCACCTATAATAAACATAATATCGGTCAAAACACTTAAACGTTAATACCATGCAACTTCCTAAGTCCCTTCCATACATGCATTAAAAATCTGATTGTTTCTAATAAAATGAAAACTTATTTAGTCAATTATAAGAAACTCTAGCAAAAAGCCCAATCAACCTTCTGTATTGGCTGATAATGAAATATGCGTGCTAATACTTACATATATATATGTGTTAATGTGAACTTTATACCAATTTAAGATTGAAAATTTGACATACCAATAGCTTTCCTGTCGTACCATCCCTTGAAGTCCAAGTACTGCCTGATAAGCTCAATGGGCGGCTGAGCACCGTAAGTTTCCAGGGCAGGCATGTTCAAGTCATCAATAAAGAACACAAAGTACTTTCCGAGAGGTGGGCCAAACACTCCTTTACGTCTGTAAGTAAGACAGTAAGGTCGATTATGGTTAACAGTACAAAACATATAATTTATAATATATAACTTGAATTTAATTTAATACTGAAATCCCTTAACCTTTAACTGGACTCTAACAAGGCAACAGGGCAAATCCATTACACTATTTAGGTGGTTAAGGGATAAAATTCACAGAAATGGTAGAGCTTTAAAATAGTGAGCTTAAAATGGCTGAAGTGTGTACCTCTTATCAAGCTTTCCATCAATGAGATCTTGGGTCTGGTTAGCACTCGTCTTGGCTGAGAACACAATGAAATCTGGGATGAATTCTTTTGGCATGTATCTTGACAATTTATCAGCAATTGTCAGTGTTTTACCAGTACCCGTTGGACCTATGGACAAAACCTGAAATAAAACTCACATGCTTTAGCCTATATAATATGGCTTTTGATAATAAGAAAATAGTTCAAGATAGGCTCTTATAGTCACAGGAACCGGAGAAGTTAATTAGAACTTAGGAAAAACTAAAAATGTGTTCATAGGACACAGATGTCCCCACATTCTGGACATTGTTTTGACAGTCTTTGGATAGCAGCATAACAGCCAGATGGATAAACCAGGGCAAATCTATATTCCATCCCTCTAGCCCCTGAGTTAGGGCATAAAAACACAACATCACATATTAGAACACATGTAGCAATTGCCAAAAAAAATAAACAACTGAAAGTAAATATATACTGATGTTTCCAGGTCTATTCCAGAGCAAAATTTCAAGTACATGTATAGATTTTTAAAGTATATGTATAACAACTTGACTATAATGCACATTAACTATTTCACAACCCATACATACAATATTTTAACTTATTTTTGAAACAGGAAAATAATTTGCTCATACGTGTGCCAAGGCTTAAAATGCACATTTTCTTGAAAATAAGATTTCATTATATAAATAAAGAGGATGTAAAATTCATTCCAATGAATTCATATCATTGATGATAAATAAATACCAGGGCAACATAGAAATATATTCATATTCTTAATGGAAAGATATGTTATATATGCACAGCCTGTGTATAGAAGAGAAAAGCCTGCATTACAGTTAAATCAACTTACAGTTTTTTTGTTGACAAGCAACATTTCTAGAAGGTGTGAACTCCTCACAGTGTCAATGGTAGGCACAATAATGTCTGAGAACTTGGTCTCAGGTGGAATATTGAAGACCTCTCTACCCTCCATCCAACCAATCCACTGAATCTGAAATAGTTATTACATTCTGAAATAGTTATAACATTCTGAAATAGTAATAACATAATGAAATAGTTATAACATTCTGACTATAGTTATGACATTCTGAAATAGTAATAACATGCTGAAATAGTTATAACATTCTGACTATAATTACAACATTCTGAAATAGTTATTACATTCTGAAATAGTTACAACATTCTGAAATAGTTATAACATTCTGAAATAGTTATAACATTCTGAAATAGTAATAACATAATGAAATAGTTATAACATTCTGACTATAGTTATGACATTCTGAAATAGTAATAACATGCTGAAATAGTTATAACATTCCGACTATAATTACAACATTCTGAAATAGTTATTACATTCTGAAATAGTTACAACATTCTGAAATAGTTATAACATTCTGAAATAGTTATAACATTCTGAAATAGTTATAACATTCTGAAATAGTTATAACATTCTGAAATAGTTATAACATTCTGAAATAGTTATAACATTCTGAAATAGTTATAACATTCTGAAATAGTTATAACATTCTGAAATAGTTATAACATTCTGACTATAGTTACAACATTCTGAAATAGTAATAACATGCTGAAATAGTTACAACATTCTGACTATAATTATAACATTCTGAAATAGTTATTACATTCTGAAATAGTTACAACATTCTGACTATAATTACAACATTCTGAAATAGTTATAACATTCTGAAATAGTTATTACATTCTGAAATAGTTACAACATTCTGAAATAGTTATTACATTCTGAAATAGTTATTACATTCTGAAATAGTAATAACATAATGAAATAGTTATAACATTCTGACTATAGTTATAACATTCTGAAATAGTAATAACATGCTGAAATAGTTATAACATTCTGACTATAATTATAACATTCTGAAATAGTTATTACATTCTGAAATAGTTATTACATTCTGAAATAGTTACAACATTCTGAAATAGTTATAACATTCTGAAATAGTTACAACATTCTGAAATAGTTATAACATTCTGAAATAGTTACAACATTCTGAAATAGTTATAACATTCTGAAATAGTTACAACATTCTGAAATAGTTATAACATTCTGAAATAGTTATTACATTCTGAAATAGTTATTACATTCTGAAATAGTTACAACATTCTGAAATAGTTATAACATTCTGAAATAGTTATAACATTCTGAAATAGTTATTTCATTCTGAAATAGTTATAACATTCTGAAATAGTTACAACATTCTGAAATAGTTATAACATTCTGAAATAGTTATAACATTCTGACTATAGTTATAACATTCTGAAATAGTAATAACATTCTGAAATAGTTATAATATACTGAAATAGTTACAACATTCTGAAATAGTTATAACATTCTGAAATAGTTACAACATTCTGAAATAGTTATAACATTCTGAAATAGTTATAACATTCTGAAATAGTTATAACATTCTGAAATAGTTACAACATTCTGAAATAGTAATAACATGCTGAAATAGTTACAACATTCTGACTATAATTACAACATTCTGAAATAGTTACAACATTCTGAAATAGTTATAACATTCTAAAATAGTTATAACATTCTGACTATAGTTATAACATTCTGAAATAGTAATAACATTCTGAAATAGTTATAATATTCTGACTATAATTATAACATTCTGAAATAGTTATAACATTCTGAAATAGTTTCTTTGAAGATTCAATAGAAGTTAGTTAATCTGTTACTACACTAAGGTGACACTAGTACAATGGATTTATTTCCCAGTCCATTCTTATTTCCTGGTGTTGAGTTTAATCATTATCTTTAAAGTTTGATATGAATCCATTATTTTGCCTCTAATCTAATGCAATTATTTTTTTTCAATATGAATAGGGTAAATATGTACATAATTGAAATTAAAGCAGCACGCCTCCAGATTCACACTAATTTTCATGAAAATTTTGAAAATGTATTTGAATGTATTATATTGTGAAAGCAATTTGCACATTATCAATGACACTTACAACCAATGTTAATTACCAAAAAGTTGACAAAATATGCATAAATAGCCCTTACTGCGTTAGTAACGCAGTAGAAATATAGTTGTAAATATTCAAAAATCAGTCATTAACCGCACATAACATGTAAAAAATACTTGAATCTTGAACCATTTTACTTTTCCTAAAATTGTAGTACATATTTCTCAGGTTTGATTGTATTGAAATATTTTGACTCATCTGAAGGCATGCAGCTTTAATGTTAAACACTGAAAATTCATCCCATCAAAAAAGCTCAAAAAAACAAACAAATCAACATAAAACAAAACGAAGGGACAATAACAACATCTTGTAAAAATTGTTCTAAAATATAGTTTACAAAATGTACATGTAATTCAAAATCAAACATTCACAATATTTTTAATATTTTCATAACACACAAGAATTTAAAAAGAAAAGCAAAAACAAAAAACAAAAAAAATCAAATTTCACTTAGATAAACAGTTACAATTCAATTGACAAAAAAAAACCTACAGAAACACAACAATGCAAAACAACAATCAAACATGAACAATTTTACAAAAATCCCCTTACATGATTAGACCTCTGTTACACACAAAGAAAAAATCAACGTTATGAGGACATGACAAACAAAAATCTGCAATCAGCTAACTCCCAGTATCAAGAATTAAATCAGTCAAAATACAAAGTTAAAATAACATCTCAAATATTAGTTGTCCATAAAATCTATTTTTCTAAAATCACAACACAGCTTACTTTCTTGTTCTGTTATTATAAAAAAAGTATAAAGTATTTATTTGTGCAGTGTTTATTTATTTATCTACGCCAGTCTGGCATAGGAACTTAAAATTCCATTTAGTTCCTTCTCAAAATTGTCACTAATCATTCAAAATTTGAAAAGTTGCCTCTACAGTGGCTAAATTTTAATAAACAGAAATAATGTAAATGATATTAATCTGTTGCAATTTATGTTGATGTCATATTTGTAATATCAGAAATGATATTTTTTATTTGCAATCAGCACTCTAGAAATATAAACTATATATGTATATGGTAAATCAACATCTTCAAATAATTACAATTCTTCTACCTGTAACCATTTAACAGAAGAGTGGCCCATTCATATCACATCTGATTGTTCAAAATACAGGCATCGAAAAATATTTTCAGTCATCCTGCAGGGCGAGTAGCTTCTAAATCCAATATGCAGGCAACATTTTTCTACTCATCCTGCATTGAGTTCTCTAAAATTCTACTTGTATTTACTAACGGACATGCGGAATTTTCGATCTCTGAAATATCTGTAGTAAATGTTCCGGTTGGTCAAGAAGTATTTTCTTATCAGCACTAAAGCATTGGACCTAAATTACTGTTTGGCAGTTTTAACAAACCAAGCTGACTGTTAAAAACCTATTCCTCCATATGTAAAAAAAAATTCTAAAATGAATTTAGGAATTTAAACATTTCTTCCCCTTATATAAATGTATGTTATAGTTGACAGTGGCAGAAACTTTATAGAAAATCATAATGTTTACCTTCCTCTCGCCTTTCTCATCATCGTCAAGGGCGTCATCACTTTCTGAGCTGCTGATACCTGCATCATCTAGGTTGTAAGCAAAAACATTTTCCTCTTCTGGGTATAACATCTTGATCTGTAAACATTACAACAGAATTTTTTTATAAATAACAATGTTTAAATTTACCATTCAGGGCTACTGGTATTAACAGAGAAGACACAGTCTGCATGTTGTTGTAGCCAGATCAGACTCTATATACTCCTAATGACTTCTGGTAGTGCATAGAGCAGATATTCTGTTCTATACCGGAAGCCAGTGCAAGATTCTTATAAATTTATCTGGAAAAACAACTAATATGAACATTATTTTTCAAATCATATTTAAATTAAATTCTTGCCTACATAAAAATTGAAAATTGATATGTTTTTTTTTCCATTGAAGAGGCTTGATGTTCAGGAATGACTTAAGGCTATTTTCTTGTTTCTCAAATACTAAAAGGTTAATAAACTTATCCCTCTAAACCTACCCCTTCTGCCTTCATTTTCTCCTTGATCCATTTTGAGAACTTGAGCTGACTATCATGGTCTCCAGTCATACCAATGGACCATACCAAGGCAAATATAAACCATGGTTCAATCAGTTCCTCAATACGAGCAAGTCTCTCTGCTGGTATGGGCTTCTCCCCCTGTAATAGCAGTGCCATAAAAAATCAAAATTTACCGTTGATATTTTAAGAGGAAAAAGTTTTTGAAAAAAGCTATTCTTAAAAAACTTTGCTGTAAAAACTCCTTTGTAATTGTTTTTACTCCTTGCAATAAAATGAAACAGTTTTATTATTTAAGAACGTAATATAAATGTAATCAACATAATTGCGCAAATACTCTTATTATTCAAAATTATATTTTCCCTTTATTTTCCATTAGTTCATTTTCAAAGCAGGTAATGGGATTTGTTAACAATTAAGTGAAAAAAGAAAAAAAAACTACCATCTCATTTAAACACTAATATCATTACAGCACTTAAGGGTCAACAAAAGTTCATCATTACACGAAAGGAGCGAAAAAACAAACAGTTTATTATAAGAAAATAGGTAAACAAAATTTCGAAAAACTGCAAAAAAAAAAATGGAACATAAAATCAAACTAAGAATAAAGACTGAATAACACAATATCAAATTACAACTTAAGTTTATGTTCACATCAAAAATACGAGGTATGTTCAAAAAGTTCGTGGATTTTTGCTGTCATTTTTTACTTGGTTCATAAAAACACCCTTAGTGGATATGAATCGAAAGAGTGTCTTTTTTTTCAAAAGTAAGATTTACTTTTATTGTTAACTTTTATTTCCTTTACGAGTTATGTGCCACTTTATTTTACCATGGCAACGCAACATCGGGCGCACGCCGAAATTTTCATATAATGTTTTTAAATATAAACAAATGTTGAAACAAATTAAATGATTGTTTTATGAAGTTAAATACAAGTCATCATCTCTATTAAATATTTAAATGACATAAATCTGACTTTCGGCGTCGTTTGGACGTTGAATAGCTGAACAGACAGGTTTTGAGCAGCAGTAGACAGACGGGTAAGTTGGGAAGTAAAAAATCCCGTTTAAAAACTAGAAATTTGCTCTTTCGGAAATTTTTACCAATAAATGTGGTATACTCCTTTATATTTTTTATGAGGTGATTAAATTAACGAAAAAATGAGTTTTTGAGCAAGTCTCTTTGTTTCAGGTCGCGCAAGCGATTCAAATACGCCAAATACATTGCTCACAGACAGAAAGGGCGACGAATAATTTTAGCGCCAACTTGTTGGGACGTTTGTAACGTCAATTGCAAAAGATCTACAGAAGTTCAGACATTATGACAGTTTTTTGCGAGATGTCCGACATGTTTATTTCTGCATCGGGTCTATGCATTCAATTTCTGACAAAAACAATTTAATTTTAAAATAATATTTTATTTCATTCATCAGGATATATGCGTTTTTACAATAAATACTTGTAGTTATTATTTGTATTTCCTGTATTTACCCGGTCCGTTTTGATAATTAATGCTAGCGGTGTTCAGTAGATTTTACCGCATAGAATAATTGTCAGTTGATAAAATAATTTCTTTATCATCGATAATCATATTGTTAAAGATCGGACGAGGGCGGTTTCGAATTGATACTATTCCAATCAACAATTGAATGAACTTTAATAAAACACTGTCCGTTTAGTGTCTAAATTACCCAAAAATCCCGATAAAGAGCGGAAAAGTATGCGGTACTCGGACCTTTATACGGAGAATGGAGCGAATAGATGACACTTTATATCTCGGGTCATCATCCGCAAACAGAAAAATGGTTTTGGTATATGGATCCGCAGATGATTGAACACTAAAAAGAGTACTTTCAGAAACAATGACGCTGGTTTAAAATGTTTCATTTATATTGCGACGTTACGAACGTCATTTTGTTTCATCATCAGCGTGCGCCGGATTGTGCACCCTCCCTTGTGATTTGTAAGCTGTCACAGAATTTTTATTTGTAAACATATTGTATTGATTTTTTCATTGTTTATTAAGGACATATTTTCATATATGTCTCTTGTAAAATCATATACGCAAATTAAAAGATGTGAACAGTAGAGCCGCAGTCCACGAACTTTTTGAACAGCCCTCGTATAAACTACAAGTATGGGTAATGAAAAAAAATCTACAAAACTGCAAAGTTTGTTTTCTAATCTTAAAAATAAGGATAATGATAAAAAATGCACGACTTCCTACCCACTTACCC
The DNA here is from genome assembly GCF_026571515.1 of Ruditapes philippinarum. Taxonomy (NCBI): domain Eukaryota; kingdom Metazoa; phylum Mollusca; class Bivalvia; order Venerida; family Veneridae; genus Ruditapes; species Ruditapes philippinarum. Next base: position 46,955 of record NW_026852338.1, on the reverse strand, counting down.
TTCCTTCACTCTCATTATCTGCCTGTGGAAGGGATTTTGTTAAAGGAGTAAAGCGTTGAATTTTTCATTTTAAAACAACTTATTAACACAAAGATTATGTAAGCTTAAAGACAATATATATAAATGATAACCTGTTACAACTAAAAGCTAACAAACTGACTCACTTAGAGCTTATACTGACCTAACATGCTTGAAAATCAAGATATTTTCATGGGGGACCAAATTTTCATGAAATCAACATTTCAGACAAATTTACCAGGTTAAATATCCACAAATTTCAATTTCCGCGCTTTTAAAATTATATGTTCCTTAGATATTTAGAGAAAACTTATTTTCAAGAAATTCTTCAATTCCCAAAATAAGCAAATTAAATACATCATGAATATTGTTGTTTAATATATCCTTGTGGACACTTAAGCTTATAATGCTGTGCTTTTGTCTTATCCCAAAGAGCTTAGGCTTTTTTTGAGCTTGAGCTTTTTTCATATCCCCAAGAGTTTGGGCTTTTTTATATCCCCAAGAGCTTGAGCTTTTTTCATATCCTCAAGAGTTTGGGCTTTCTTTATATCCTCAAAAGCTGGGGCTTTTTGAAATTTAGCTGTTATATCAAACAATAAAGTTTCAAGTAAATTTACAAAGAAAAATAATTCTAGGTCCCGAGTTCTGTTACTGTAATGTCTAAAGAGTATTTCATATTCACCCAAAGTAAAAATGTTGTAAATGATCCCGAAAATACCCCCTGTAGGCAACTTTCAAGCACATCTAGATTTGCTATTCAAATAGTCAATATAAACTCAGTTAAGCGCATTTCAACATCCAAAAAAAACAACATCAATACAAAAAAACACAATAATACTTTTTTTCTTAACAAAAAAAAATAATGTAGACAAATAACAGTAACTCTGTAATAAACTATATCATACAACTTTTCCTGATACATTCGCTTCGGACTTTTTTATCATCAAAGCCTGGCAATATCATGATTAAAATACTGAATTAATATAATTGTGTAAAAAATATACAGTCAAACCTTTCCATAAAGGCCACTCTTGGAGAGAAAAAATATTGGTTGTCTGTCTCTTAGGCTTATGCCAGCATACCAGCATTCAAATTAAAGATTAAATGATGGCTTTTAGAAACATATTTTGTGTTTTTTAGTCTTTATTTTGAAGGTGTTACTACATTTCACAGGATGGACTGTACATGTGTAATTAGAGACTGCTCATTTACAATATATATGGACTATATAGACAGGTCTGATTGTATCAACCAATTTAAAGGTTAACTATCCTAACAATATGTCTGCAAACAAAAGTTTAGGTAAGCAATCAATCATTTAAATGTAGACAGAAATTAAGATTTCCTTAGAACTCTTTTTGAGAATTTGTCAGAAGATACACTTAATTTATTTAGATGTACATTGTGAATTACATTGTACATGTATATATCTAAAATATTCAAAAATGCACTTAATTTGTTTCTGCTGAATAATGACCAAAAATATAAAAAATAAATAAAAAAAAGTGTATCTCTGACCACCTCCTGTATATTAGTTTAAAAACTCAATTTCTGTCTCGACTTATTACATTATTAAAATAAGTGACTGTTAAGTTTTCAATGGTTACACTTCTTTATTTTTTTTTTCTTGCCTTAAGTGAATTGTATGAAATTCAAAATCTTCTTGCCTAGTGAATTGTATGAAATTTAATATTAATACATCAGGCCCCGACATTTTTAAATGGAAATCAAATTAACAATTTCCTGTAAATGATGATACTCAAAAGAAAGACTTGAACTAATTCAGTTGATGGTTAAGTATTGAAATTTTATTTCAAATAAAAAAATAAAAAATAATTCTCGCTCATAACCCACACACAATGCAACAACCTCTCAATTATACAAACAATAATTCAATTCTTCATTGAAAGATGTCCATTCTGTAGAGGTTTGACTGTAATTAGAAATGTAACCATTGTTTTGTTGCCGTTATTTGCTATTTTTAGTTCTTACCGCTCTTCTCAGGGCTCTCTGTGGTAACCATTAGCAACCAGACAGTTAGTTGTTATAGCAAGAAGGGTCAAAATATAGTACAAGGTCGAAGGTCGATGTTTAAGTTGGTGAAAATGAAAACACATTATGTTAGCAAAAACAATTCAAACACAAAATTAAGCATAAATTTAACTGAACAAAAAGCAAAAGAAATTGTTTTTACTTAAAAGCTGGTGATAATTAAAACAGCAGATTGTGTTTTAAGCATAATTATTGATGCAGCTGAAAAATGTTTATCCGAAAGCTGTGACAGTTATATGTATGTTTACAGTTGAACCACAAATTTATTAGAATATATAAGTCTTATTATAACAACACAATAAGTACACTTAAAAAGCATGTAAATTTATTGTTGAATTGAATAATATAAATTTCACAAAATTGTAATCTTTTATAAAAATTTTAATATATTAGAAATTATGTTAATTTAATTAACCAATATTGTTACTATTTTGTATGTTTATAGCCGCGCTGTCATAGCTCAATGTCTATTTATAGAATAAATTATGACAGAGCTGCAATAAACACCATTCTACATGTATATCGAGTTTATAAAGAGCTCTATAAATAATATTGATTTATATGATTCTATATTTAATCATAAATGCTCCATCACCATTCTACATGTAAATATATAAAGTTATTGTACTCATTCACCTCAAGATAGCACAAAGGGTATACAATTTAGCACTAGATAATTGTGGTTAATATAAAAAACACATGCATTTCTCAATGTCAAGTATAGTGTTTTTGTTTTTATCCTTAAAAGTTTGAATTGTAAATCTGTTATTCTTTCTTTGTATCAGTATGCTTTTTCTCATTCTTTTTTTTTCCAGTGATAACAATTTTCAAAGTGTACTTTTTGGACCAAATGTCCCTGAGATAAAATTTACTACTTTTTTAACAATGTGTATTGAACAAAGTTTTTGTTACAGTATTTTGTTGGATTAAAAGAGAATTCAAGAATGTTTGCGAAGACATGTAAATTCAAGGTCATATTAATTATTGGTCCAAAAGCAATATTGTAATAAAACATAGACAAAAATGTCATAAATGTGTTGAAATTAATCAGGAATGTTTTCCCTAATTGAAGATTCTAAGTTCAAAGTATATTTTATCGTCTGAAATTTACTCAAAATCAAAACATAACCTCTAAACCAAAATAATTCTAAAAAGAAAATCTCTAACCCAAAGCCATCTATAAATATATCAATCTATGCCACATCCTTGTGACACATGAAACCAATGTGTATGGTTACCAAAAATCATTCAAACAAAAGTGACAAATCAGTCTTTTCCCAGTGCTCAGATAGTTGTATTTAAGTCTGTGCCATAAATTAAACCCATGCCATAAATTTTGAAAGACCAAATTTTCCTCAAAACAAAACCTCATGCATATACTTTGTGTAATATATGTGTAATTTAAACAAATAATCACAAAACCAAAATCTAGATTATATTAAAAGTGCAGATATATTGCATCCCACAAAAAAAATAAAAAAATCATATAAGTGATTGCCCTCACATTTGTATTTGCAAAGTCAAACTGAAAATAGCAGTTATAATAATCTCGTTATAGTCATCTTAAAATTGAAAATACTGAAAGCATTGTAAAAAGGCAACTTTGAAGTGTTAGGACTGATAAAACGTTCGGAAAACTTGTGACATCCAAAATTATAACACAAAATTTTTATCACCGTAATGCTTTTGCCTAAATTATTTCAACACACATAATTTTTTCAATCTTGAAAATTTGACAGACACAAAATTGGAGCATCAATAACATACTTTTTATCAAATATAGAAAGCCTATATCAAAAGATATGAGATTTTGTTTGCTTTTTTTAACCATAATCTCCAGAAGGAAGCAATTTGGAAAGATTGAAAAAAAAAACGAAAAAAAAACAAAAAAACTTTTAGCATATCCTTTTATTAAATGATTAAGTCAGAATCCATAACTGAGTTAAATAAATATAATTTCAGTGATATAGGTTGACAGCGGCAGCCATTTTGTGCTAAAAAAAGACCGACATTGATAAACAAGTTCGACTCTGAGTGTCACAGAGACTCAAAAAGCATTTCCATATATATTGCACAACAACAACAAACTTGTGGCACACCAATAAACAACACTGAACTTGGTGTTACGGCTGAGAATTCTTAAGAACATTTAAAATTAAACAACAAATATATATATATAGATGGATCTTCACAAGTTGTGACAAGTGATTTAAACAGAGATCTTACCCTACAGTATGAGTATTAATAAGAAAAAATATTTTTATTTTATTATCATAATGTACTGAATGGCTGAAATTCCATTTAAGCTGCATTTGATTTGTATATACATTTATTTGAAGCTTATTTACACAAGATAGTTCTCATATTGAAGACTAAAGCTGTTATATTTCTGTATTTAAACCACATACAAATCAAGGGTTGAACGCAAAACTGCAGTACCTTATATGAAATAAAGGACTTACAACAGTTTTGCGATCAACTTTTAAAATATGAATGAATTTTTGTCAAGCAGGATCTGACTTCATTGAAATATCAGAAATTTTTTTTGACAGCATCCAAAAAATTTTTTACATGTTAAATTCTGCTTAGAATTTCGGATTTGATAATTCTGATATAGACCAACTGATAAAATCAGGCAGTCAACAGTGTAAACCATGGTTAGATTTCATGTGGCAGACTGGCCTATTTTATTGCCAACAAAAAATATTAGTTTCAGAAATTCTAATGTGTTGTATTGTTTGTATGTGTTTTAAACATAGATATTACATAAGCTGCAAAAAGCTCAATGATAATAAAATATATACAGGAAAAATTTAGCATGATTATATAATATGTATGGCTAAATGAAGAAATATATGGAAAAGTATTACTAGCTAATATATGGTATGGTTCTAACCTTGATGAAAAAAAAAAAAAATGAAATCTTCAACATAATTTCAGAGTATTTCTCAATTTTATTCAAAGCACAAGTGAGAAAGATCGTTTGCCATAGTTGTGTGTTTAGTTTACCCTCCCCACCATAAATATCACCATATGAGCGTGCAATATTCACCATAGAGATTATAGGTTTACATAAAATAAGACCTTCCTAATTATTGTATTCACTTGCTAATACAGTCGACTCTCGTTATCTCGAAGTCATCGGCACCGTCCAAAAAGTATCGAGATAACGAAATGTCGAGATAAACATATTAGGGATTGTATAAGGCAGAAACTGATTTTTACAAAAGACATGTGCATACCTTATGTCAAATAAACTATGATATCCCTATGTCTTGTTTTCATAGGCCTAATCAATATTTAACAAAGTAACATTAGCGGATGTTTACCAGTGGAAATACGGGTGTCAGTGATAAAAACACATAGTGAGGTTTACTCAGTAATACACCAATATAGTGAAAACATTGTTTCAGGGTGCTTTATCCGGATATTCTTCCAGGTTATTTATCGTATATTTCTCGAGATTGTTCGACCGCTGATTGATTTGGTGGTGATGTTGTGAAACAATATTGCAACGAAAGCGTTTCTATACTTTCACTATTTTATTGCCAACAAAAAATTAGTAGTTTCAGAAAATTCTAATGTGTTGTATTGTTTGTATGTGTTTTAAACATAGATATTACATAAGCTGCAAAAAGCTCAATGATAATAAAATATATACAGGAAAAATTTAGCATGATTATATAGTATGTATGGCTAAATGAAGAAATATATGGAAAAGTATTACTAGCTAATATATGGTATGGTTCTAACCTTGATGAAAAAAAAAAATGAAATCTTCAACATAATTTCAGAGTATTTCTCAATTTTATTCAAAGCACAATTGAGAAAGATCGTTTGCCATAGTTGTGTGTTTAGTTTACCCTCCCCACCATAAATATCACCATATGAGCGTGCAATATTCACCATAGAGATTATGGTAAGGTTTACATAAAATAAGACTTTCCTAATTATTGTATTCACTTGCTAATATATAAGAAAAATATATATCCCTTCAAGCTAATCATGAAAGAACATAAAAAAATATGAAGTGTCAACTGAAAGCAATCAAAGCAGATTTAATTGTAACTCTTGAAAATTAGGACTCCCTTTCATAGGTGGTCCGTCTTATAGTATACGCAAGTAAATAATGTTCCCAACAAATTGATATGCTTATATAATCTGAAATAAAAATCTATGTTTCTTATTTTATACACACATGATCATTGCTCTAGTTTATATAGTAAATGTACAAAGGTTAGCCAGACTAGCATTAGTATTCAAACTTTGATTGGTAAAGGGCATAGGAAGAGCCAGATTATGTTGATAAATATATGGAAACATGCAATATACCTCTTTTGGCATGAATGGTGTGAAGAAACACTCCAGTAATTTGAGGAAACTGAAGACCAGGTTACAATCTACGGTTCCCACTATCTCACGGACATTGTGTCGCACAAAATCAATGGCAGGCTGAAAATGATAAACATAAATAGCATTTTCAAATGAAATATTCCTCCTTATAAAGCTATATTATATCTTGCTTTGTAAACAGGGTGGCTGATAGAAAGAGCAATAATAAGCCAATAAATAATTTTCTAGCATTTCTAATAAATTCAATATTTAGTAACACAAAACAGTTAAGTTAAGCTGTAACAGATTAGATTAAAATAAAAGTACTTCAAATACCATAAATAAAATATTGTTGAAAATTTTTATAATATATTGTCAAATATTCTATATACCTTTAAAATATTTAAATTATGCATAGAATTTTTACACAATTATTGTACAATTATTCTGTTTCGTCTGCAAGCAATAAATAATAACTTTTCTCGCTTAACAAACATACCTCCATGAATTTGTCGAATAATTCCTGTAATTTTTCTTTATATTGATAGATATTTTCAGGAATGGTTCTCAGCCAGCATTCTACAAATGGTGGCAGTCCGATATAGCTAGGTTCCAGGTATACCATACCACATCTGCTCACTGTGGCAGGGGAGGCTACTGCTAAATCAGCTACTTCAAACATCATCGTCATGTGCTACACAAAATATAAAGAAAGATTTAAAATAATACTATTCATAATAAGGGTGATAGCTTATCCACAATCGTTGCACTTATTCACAATTATTGCAATACTTTATTAAAATAGTGGCAATAGCTTATTCACAATTATTTACAAATATTACACTTATTCACAATTATAGTGATGCTTTATTAACAATAGTGGCAATAGCTTATTCACAATTATTGCAATTATTAACAAATATTGCACTTATTCATAATTATAGTGATACTTTATTAACAATTACTGCTTTAGCTTATTCACAATTATTGCACTTGTTCACAATTATTGTGATAGTTATTAACAATAACTGCAATAGGTTATACACAATTATTGCAATAGTTCATTCAATCTTTAAAACAGTAAATATCTCCTTTTAAAGAAATTGTTCCAATCTGCAATATATAATTTCATCTAAAGAAGCCTATAAAAACTTGAAGAAATAACTTGTTAATTTTTATGAAAAAAAAACAAACCAAAACTCAGTAACAACAAACAAAAATTAGAATAATATTGTAACAATCACTTATAAAGACAAAAAAAAACCAAAACATCCTATGAAAAGACAAACTTAAAAAGGCACATCATTCCTAATCAAAATTACAAAAAGAAGGACTTCTATTTACATCAGTAAGCTTGATGATTTCTCCACTGCTGAGACACAACTTCTTATTGTCATCAAGTACTGTGTTCATGTTCTCGATCCAGACGGCATCTACAGGGCCGTCAAACACGTACCAACGCTTGTCCTCATTTGTTGCTGATGAACCGCCACGAATGAGGGTTGACAGAATACCATCAGTCCTGCATGATAAAAACCATGTTGTAGAAAATACACATTTTTTTGTATAATATCAGTATTTTCTAAACAATTTTTACGACCTGATAAGCATCAGTCCAATACATAAACTCCATAATTGCCAATGTGGGCTATTCCCATCTCCTCCAGAGTACAAACAAACTTTTACAATAACAAGTTGGTTTATATATCTATAATAAGGGCAACACACTCATTGAGCTTTTGTGTGAGGTAGTGCACTACAAAGCTTGAATGGTAAAAATTTGTTTATACCCCCTGGATTGGATAGGGAAAACTGACATTTGCAGATATCTTTATAACATCTTTGTTAACTCTAATAAACAATAACTTTACTAAAGTTATGGGGGCACAGTTACAATTAAGTTTTAAATTTGACAAATTTTTGACACAATTATTTTGAAAGAAAACAAAAAACAATTAAGAATGGGTCCATTTATCAAGCTTGCTAATAAATTTTGTTAAATCTGTGCATTATATATATGTGCATATATATCTTAATAGCATTGAAAAAACACCTGAGTAGTTAATACAAACCATTCATGGGTAAGGGCATCAAACTCTCCGTATAGCTGACCCATGGTGATAGATTTCGGGTTAAGAACATATGAATGTGTAGGTGTGAACGTGAAACCTGCAGGTGACAACTGGCCTGCAAGGGCTGTCTGTGCCATTTTCAATGTCTCGTAGCACTGAAAATTATCAACAAAAAGAATGATAAACCATTACCCAATAGTACTTTGATATATCATTTTAATAAGGTCTTGCTTATCAAATTTAAAATAGCCTGAAAAATGCAAGCCAAACAATACCTCATTTCTTTTCCACAGGTTTGAATAATTAAACCTATAGAATGAAACTAGCTGGATAGATTTGTTTTGTTAACAAACTTATTAAAGAATCCTTTTTAAATGGAAAGATTTATCATTGCTATAAAAAACAAATATGTTTCATATGTATTGGAATAAAATATTGGTAAAAAGATTTAAACTGTTGAGATCAAAAATTTCTAGCATACCTTTGTTTTACCAGATCCGGTTGGACCAACCAACATAAGACCGTGACGTACCACTGTGGTTTCAAACAACTGTATACACTTGTTGATAAAACCTGAATAAGAAAATATGTTATAAATTACTGTATAGATATATATGACTGTGTCCTTTCATCAAGTTTTGAACTTGTGTTTTACACTAAACTCAATCATTTAAGCAAGAAATTTAAGTCATGCAACTCAGATCTCTAAAACAATGCTTGCTAGTAATGTAAAACTCATCCTTAAAACTAGACTACATGTGTATTAAAAAAAACTTTTTCTGCTTATACATATAAAGCAAAAAAAGCAGATTATAATATATCAATTTCTCTTGGGCATCTATAACTCCCCTTATGGCAGCTGCCAAAATGACAAGGCAGAGTTATTATCACCCTTTCATGTACCTAAATACACCTGGATTAAGTCAAACAATTGTCAGTGTCCATAAAAGGACTTGACCATTCCACCAAACCCCTGCTTCTAACATTGACATAGTACAAACCTTCAACATCCTTGATTCCCAGTTTTGGACAAGATTTTCTCAAGTATTCATCCAGAGTACCATAATCTATAGGCTGCTCCCTGTAAATAAATTCAAACATTAGTGTCATAGCCCACATAAGTGAAACAGTGTAAAAAGCATATCTGTGCCTTAAGACCAAAAGTACTATCTATATGATTGAAAGCACAATATAATAAGCATATTTCATTTCGAGAAGTATCCCAACTTTATTTACAAATAAAGTTCCTCATATAATCTACTAGCATCCAAGCCTGCAAACTAACCATTATTTTTAAATGTGGTTTTTACAATCAAAATGGTAGAAACTTTAGATTATTATAAGTACTCAAATGTATATGTTTATAAGACCATGTATGTTATATCTGTTTCAAGAAGTAAAGAGACACAATCCATATAAGTAAACATTTGATGGAAAAAATTTGTAAATGATATTAAAAACTTACTTGATGTTGGGGAAGAGATCTGACACAATACCATTAAACAGTTTCAAGTCATCAACCAAGAACTTGGGTACATTGACATCTCTAATGGCTCTCAGGGCAATCAGTTCCTGTAAATAGAAATCAAAATAGTTTAAGGTAATATAAAATGCAAGCTCAATTATTCAAATCATTATAAAGTAAGAAAAATCTTTTTGTCAAAACCATCAACAGGTTACATTTGCATGTAAATAATATTATGCTGCTTTAACTTTCTATTGTTCCAGTATGGGATTCTGAAATACTGCATAAAAACTTTGATCAGCAAACTGATTAATACACTATATTTGTAGTCCATGCTTAACAAGGGTTCATCCGCCTATTTAGGCACAAAATGCAGCTTTCACTGTTAAGTTAACAGACCCTGGGCATGTCACAAGTCATCCCCTTAAAGGGTTAATTTTGAAGCACACATTCAGTTTCCATTGCAATCAGACACTAGCTTTATACTATCTATCTGTGTTGTCCAATCATGGTCTACGTACTTAGCTATAAAAATTTGCTGTACATATTTTGTGACCTTTCCTAAAAACTATGAATGATTTAATCTCGTTTGAAAGATAGACAAGTTCATTTAACCTTTCAGGTGTGGTAAGGTTTAAACATGGAGCAGAATATTGTTTACCTCATCCATGTCAAAGTACTGTCTCTTGAGGTTACCGGCAGCAGAGATTACAGATTTTACTGCTCTCATACCAAAATCATAATGGTCCTGTAATATAAACAATTATTATATACTTATAAATGAAATATTAAGAAATATGGATGAAATAAAAAGCGTATTATTATATTTTTTCTGTATTTTTACTGGTGTCTTGCCAAAATACTTTATTCTAAATTCAGGCAACACAAAAAATTAACTGGTCAGCCTTTCAAATTGTAAAGTCAAAAAGAGAAAAGGTATATAATAAACAGAAAATTCAAGTTTTATACATACAAGATATATTTTCAATTACAGACATTTTACAAGACGCATCAATATCAAATGATGTACAAAAACATAGGTTGAAAAGGGCAGAAATATAAATATTTATTTATATAAGGGAGATAATAAGCATCTGTATATTACCTGAGAACTGAGCTGTTCTGAAGACAGTTTGAAGGTAGAGACAATCTTCTTTGCAAGTTGTTTGGCTTCAGAGAAACCAAAAGAGAACAAACTGATTTCAGCAATCAGTGCATAGTCCGGTACCATCATAGCTACTGGTCGAAACAAAGCCTGGAACCAAAATAAAAACAATATTTTAAGAAACATAAATCTTTTTCTCAAAATAGCACTCATTTTCCGAAAAAAATTATTGAAATGTTTTCCTTTTCCCCCCCAACAAAAATTAGAATTTTGTAAGATTATCTACTTTAAGATACATGTATATGCAACACCATACTAATCAAATAATGTTCAAATGATTGTAATTTTCTATGCATGATATAATGTAACTTTAACTACAAGAATACTATGCCATATAATGTACCATTTCTTAATCAAATACATAAAATTTAAATATTACAAATAAAAATATATATTTATCACTGTCTGGTTCGCTCAATACATCGAGCATTGGACTGTGAATCGAGCCATCCTGGTCATGCAGGTCACTTTGTGATTTATCATGAAATCCTTTCTACAGTCTTCAAACTGTACCTCTGCTTTGGTATGTACAGAAGTTTTAGTTCCTTGCCAAAGTGAAGGCAACTAATACTGGTGAACGGCTTGACAGCCTGCCCAGAACTGATGCAGTGGCTGGACTGTATTCTGGTAAATTCAATGTGGCATTACAGCCATGATCCGGAGTGAAAAAATATATATAACAGATATTTTACCTTAAGATTGTCAGGAAGCTCAGTTCTACCAGCATAACCAGGGTTCATTGTGATAAACACAGAGCAAGATGCCTTCAATGGAAGCTCCACCCCTTCAAACACAAATCTGTCCACCTGTATAACATGGACAAAGCATATAATATTAAACAATATTTCCTATAAATAAAATAATTTAGGCATTTTAAAACACATTAACTGAATAATGTTTTTCATTTATGCATCACCAAATCTACAAAGTAAGAAAAAGTGCATGTATGTCACAAGAGTTCCAATTCATTTATCATTTTTTATTTATTTATTTAATTTTCACAATTTTTCAAATTTTCTTGCCTATTTTTACTATTATATTTTATTCCTAAATATACTCAAAACATGTTAAAGTAAATGCTTTTATGTGTTTATGAATTCATCTTAAGCAGAAATGATTACTACAAATGTTCTTTACGAAATATTCTTTAGACCAATGAGGACAAAATACATGTACATTGTATACTAGCAATCATTTTATATGTTCATAACAAAGTAATGTACGGAATTCATACATGTATCTCTAATAGATTAAATGATAAGCATTTAACTTAATAAAGTTTTCAAGAACAATGTACAAATTTGATAACACTAAAACTTTACAATGTAATTAACACAATAATGTAGGATACAAAGAAGAATTCTTTTTACTAATTCAATAAATAACAGTTAAGAAAGTAGAAATATTATCATAAAAATTCTGAACAAATAAACGATAAACACTATAAAAACAAATTACATTGACACAAAAACATCACAAAACTACTGAAAGCAATATAATTTTCAACATTATAATATACTTTGGCTTTTTGGGCCCTTGTAATAGTCATGATCTGCATAGCCACTACAGACAATACTTCAATATCTATACGGTTGAACTCGTCAAAACAGGCCCATGCTCCTGAGCTAAATATAGTAACAACATCTGGTATTATTCATTAAAATGAAATATAACTTTTTAAATAAGGAAAACAAAAAAGAGGTCTGGGGAGGATGGGGGTGGGGTAAAATGGGGGATTGGGGAGAGGAAATTGAAGGGGGTGTGATTGGGACTGAAGAGAGGAGCTTTTTCTTTTCAAAAGTGAATTTATTTAATTTATTTAAATTTAGCCAAATGGGTAGATTTTTGAAATATTGGTTTACTTGAGAAAAAACAAGGAACCATGATACTGTGACTATATAAATGAAAGATATGATATGTCATTCTAAAAGATTGATAGGATAGAGTGACATGCATTTATTGAAATTGTTAAACAAACAAGTTAATATTAAAAGTATATTTTCCAATCAGATATTGTTGCTATGACCAGTTTCATTATCAATGAATACCAATTATGGGAAAGGGAATATAAATTCTTAAGTAAAGGTGATAAGTCTTAACAGATGTCTTCAAACGTTTTTGGACTACTCCGTTGAAAACACTTCCTCTTTTGAACAAAAAATTAATTTCAATTTATCATAAACAAGGTGTATGTTTGTATTTTAAACCTGGCTTGTCTTCTATAATTAACTATTATAAGTTTGTCCTGGAAGCTGGTATGTCTACCAAAATATTAACTTGATCATGGTTGTCTACCACATTTCTTCACTTAAGGGCACTCGATATAAACTAAAGAACAGCAAAGAAAGCCCTCTTTAAGAAAAAAAAAAAAAAATGAAGCTAAAGAAGGTCAGTGCAGAGATAAATACAAGGTGCATTGGTTAGATTATATAGGCTATGACAAAAGAAATTGTTAAGATACAACATTCACAGTGACTATAAGCTACAAGAGGCACACACATCATGCTAGAGTTATCTCACCCTCTGTTGTTGAGCTTTCTGAATAGTGGTAATCTGTTGGGCTACCACTGACAATACTTCAATATCTATACGATTGAACTCGTCAAAACAAGCCCATGCTCCGGCACTATAAACCAAACATTAAACTGAATAAAAATTAGGCACTACAAAATCACTGAAAAATCTGATTTTCTGAAATTAAATTACTATCAAAATTCGCAAACTTTGTTGATGCAATAATAACCAGGCTGATCAACAAAATATATCATGTACTGATTATGATAATGCAAATCAATTTTGTGTTATTTCATTGGCTGATAACACTCTGTTTTTAAATTTGCATATAAAATCAACAATTCTTTCCCCTAAAGCTCCTAAAAATCCTTCAGTATACTAGTAGTATGTATTCATAGAAATAAACGGCAGACATCCATCATTGTCATCCTTTAAGAAATGTCAAAAATATATTAGTAGAACCAATGACCTGTTTGAAAAAATCAAATTGCATATTCATGACTTTTCAGCTCTAAAAGTCACTTAGATTCATGCTTTTTCTTGTGACAAATGAATTATAAACACTATTTATAAAATATCTAAAGATCAAGAACTCACTTCATACTTGTACAATGATAGGAGATATACATACCTAGCAAGACCTTTGAAGAACTTGCCCATAGCCATGAAATCTAGCTGGTCAGAACAGTTGAAAACCACACACTGAATGGCCATAGCCTTTGCTAAATCCTGTAAGGGTAAGTTAAATGTCAGTAATATTATCAGATATTAGTTCACCAAATAAGGACATGAATATTTTGGTTCTTAAAATTAACAAACCTTTAATTTAATAAATGTACAGGAGAATTTTTCTCTAAGCAACAAAACAATGTTAACGTGAAATGATAAAAGTAAGAAGACAAAATTTGAGACTGGTCTATTAACTGCGCAAATGTTCAGACGGAGCTAGCGGGCCAAGCTTTATACATGAGATATATATGCATAAATGTACCTTTGTTGTTTCTGTCTTTCCTGTTCCAGCAGGCCCTGCTGGAGCCCCTCCGAACTTCAGATGCAGGGCACCAGTAAGTGTAAGATAACATCTGTCAGTGAGTGGTGTAATAACAAGTCTCATTGTGTTACCAAGGTACTCATAGCCGTACGGAAACTCTGCATTTACAGCGCGAATATACAAATTTTCATCATGCCAGTAGTATCTGAAAAAATTTTTTTATGATAAAAGCCTTATTTTGAGTTGATGTTTATTCCGCCCTATCTGAAATGAACTTGTCCATCTTTCATTTTGGAAAAAAACATTCATCATTTTTAAGGAAATTTCTGTATAAATATTGATTGAACAATGAAACAGGCACATGGTTATTAGACTGCACCACTTGGTCTGCACTGGTCGCATGGGGCGATAGTTACTGTCAGCAAGCTTAAAGCTGGCAATTGATGCAACATGCAAAAATCATCCCCAAGCTTTGTGACTTGAACTTTGTACTGTGTGATGCATAGCACATATCTTTACTAAATTTAAGCAGAATCAAAATACAACAACAGTTAAAAATCTCAACTAACATGTGTCTAAATTCATTTAAAGAAACAACTATCGAAACAGGTTTACATTAACATTTTTTTGTTACCTGAAACACTATACTTCTACATTATTTACACTGAAACACAATATTTCTATGTTAATTGAACTCAAATACACCACCTTTTTCTTTCATAACACTAAATACTACATTTTTTTTAAACACAATAGGTCATGCTGATTAAAACAACGCCTTCTCGCTGAATAATTTCATCATCCATACCTCAGTTGACTGATCCATTCAAAGTCATTGACGTTTTCTACGTTATTATCCAACATGTTAATGATCACATCTCTGGCGTGCACTTCTATCACAATCAAAGCTGATAATGTCATACGTCCAATCTTGGATATTTTCTGATTCACAAGTTCTCTTAAGTCATTAAGCTGTGGTAAAATCTCCTCCTTGAAATATTCAGGTAGAGCTTTCTTTTCAAGGGCTTGCGTTACATGTTTTGCCCAATATACTCCACAGCCTGCCAATACCACCTGACCTGGCCATTTCAACACCCATTCTGTTCTAGGTACCTAGAAAAATATACAAGTTTACCATAGAACCTTTTCTTTGTTAAAAATATATAAATCAGATATATTTAGAATATTCTAGGCTTGACTGATGATACCTGTAACTGGTTGCAGTTCAGATCAGAATATCCTTCCCATATGCCTTAGAACTAGACATATAATATCTGTCATTTGTTGCAGTTCGGATCCCGACAGGACCCACCCATTGGGCGGGAATGAAGCTTGCCTATAAATTCTGCCAAAATCAATAATACTGCACTGAATATGAATGGTCAAAAATTAATCAGAGGATAAATTGTGCTATGAAAGCCAAATAACATTCAAGGAAGCTAAGAAAGTATGAAATAAAACCAACATACCTTTTCATAGTCTACTATACTCTCCATGATGATGATTCTAAGACTGTCTTTCATACAGTTCTCAATCTCCAACATCCAGTCCTCCACATTGCCTGTTGGATACAACTTCTTACCACGGAACTCAACTTCCTCACCTTCACCGGAGTACATACGTGTAATCTGTAAATCATCCTCAAAACGAAGCTGTAAAGATATTCATTGTATATTTATATTATGAGAAATATCATATATATCTTGTTTATACAGTACTAGTTTAAAAGAAATTGTTTTAATTTGATTTTGTTGGAAGCTATAAGCTTATTGAGACACACTTGAATCCATTCATGGAACCAATCAATACTAACCAATGAGTGTAAAGTTTCTTCAATGGCTTGCCCCTGACAGGGTATGAAACCAAGCAGCCAGCAATCATTGGATTCCTAGTTTGACATGTTAAACACTTGGCCATTCCGCCACTTACTGAGTTTTAATGATAATTGTCAAAAACTTTTTACTTTTGATAACATCAGAGGCCTAAAAATAAGCGCCACAACAAGAACAATCATACAAATCTTAGATAAAATGCGTATGTGTTCTGAAATAACCCTAATTTTTAGTATATACTCTAAAAAAAATTTCCAACCATGATGCAAACACTGTGTAATTTCTGTCATACAATAGACATTCAGATTAGACATGTCATAGACACAATTCATATCTTTCTTTTGCAGTAAAATAAAATTTAAAGAAATAACTTACCCTGGCAATATTCTCGAAGCACTTTCTAAGATGAGGCTGTACAGCTGTTGGATCCTTGGTCTGTGAGAGAATCTCGAGCAATTCATCGTCAGACAGGAAGTAAAATCTTGGGAAGGCATTACGTTTCGTCTCCAGGTACTCACTAAGACCTTTCTGCACTTGTTCCAACAATTTGTTGCATTCCTTCAGGTTGTCAAGGAGACGGCTGTCTGGACAAAGGGAGATAACCTGTAAACAGAGAAGCAAATTAGGAAATACAGGGGAAGTAATTTGAAACATAATGTTAAACAAAAGACTGGGAATGTGAAAACAAGATGCTATTCATAATATAATTATTAAGACAACTACCTGTATTGTTAAGATCATTCAAAAAATCTTTTATAATGTTAAAGCATTTAAATGTAAACAATGTACAGTAAAAACCCGCTTTACGACCACCCCGTTTTTGAGACCAACCCGCTAATACGAACGATTTTTTAAAGACCCGAATTTTTTATTCTTTATTTTAATGGTCGCTAACCCCGATTTTGAGACCACCCCGTTATTCCGTAATGCGACCAGTAAATTCAGTCCCATTTCGTAAATTCTGTACATTTGGAAACCCATAAATACGACCGCGGGCACTTTCTCACCTTGATATTGACATGCGTGTATATTGCTGAAATCTTTTTGACACGTGATGTAAACAACAGTTGTCCTAATTTTACGACATTTAACGACATCCAGTTTACGGCAGAGGTCAAGGTTACTTTGTATCAAACCCGGAAATGATCAATAATATTGTCGATAATTTCTTAATTTCACACCTTTAATGTCATAACTGGGGGGATTAAAACAACAAAGTATTGAACAGAAAACTTTCAATACGTTTTTTAGAGGTGTTGCTGCTATCATTATCTCTTTCGTTCCATAATTTTAAACAAATACGATTAGGTTTTGAAGTTGTTATCGGCGATGAAAACTGTGAAAATAATTAAAGGTTTATTGTTCGGTGTGCTTTGTAGTAAAATGGTGATTTAATAGAGTAAGTCGTGTCATTCTTTTAACAAGAATGTACAAATATGTTTGTGTTTAAAGACATTCATAATACATTTTGTATCTCTAAAGAAGTTTAAAAATTTTATAATGTTAAAAAGTAAAAGAAAATAAATGAAAATAAAAAAATAATAGTGTATGCTTTATATCTTCTCATTTGAAATAGGTTAGCCCAGAATTAAACATGTGTACAGTATATGGTATCCCTTAATATATTGCCTAGTTTTCTGTTTGGCCAAACTCATTAATGAGACCAACCCGCTTTTAAGACCAGATTTGTAAAGTCCCTTCATTGGTCTCATTAGCGAGTTTTTACTGTATTACAGATGAAAATTTCAGCAAAATTTGTCTGCAAGCTATTACCTGCAGGTTTAAAGCATGTAAACTTACAACCAATTCTTGATTCAGCAAAAGAACTTTAAAATGATGGCATAAAAATACAAATGCACAGTCAAACCAGTTTGCAACCCCCTTCATATAAAGGTCATCATGTGAACAATGGCCATTGTGAAGAAACCATTATTCATAATTTAGACCAAGACACCTCTGAATAAAGGCTATCTTTCAATAAAGGCCATTTTTGGGGGGCTTTTGTTCTAAAGTTTAATTTATTTTTATTGTAATCATGACCAGATAAGCCCAAATTTTATATCATTTAAAGTATACCTGTGGATTTTCCTTAGCATTCTTCATGATTTTCCTCCACATACGTTCCATGGTAGCATATCTCTTACTCTCTACTGGCAGCTGTCTGTTGATATCCTCCGAGCTAAAAATAGGCTCCAGGTACAACCACGCCCTCTGGCAGTTCAACCATTCATCAAGCACATCCTAAAGTAATATTATATATACAATGAATAATAATAATCTTAGAAATATCATATAAAAAGCAAAATGTTTCAGTTCAAACCAAAAAACTCAATATAAAACATAAACCTTAACAAATAAGGCAGTGTCTTATTTAAGTCTGGAAATATAACACTTTTTGTTATCTTAATACTCATTATAACAACTTAAATTCACAAGTGTAAGGGTATTCTGTTAATTCAAATAGACTCTGCCCATCTAAATATCTAAATTGACAGAAGTATTATACCTGTGTAGTTGTAAGTTTGTTTTCCCAGTTGTTGATTCGTTCCTCGAATGGTTTCTTGTATGGTGAGAACGACATACTCTGTGTCATGACAATGTGATCGTCAAGCAGCTGTGACGTATCCTCAGAGGAACGGAGAATGTAAGTGCCTGTCTCCTTGTATGCCATAATCTCAAACTGTACTGGATCCCATTCTTTCTCCATCTTATCAAGAGCCTGTTTAAATAATACAAAAATGTAATACAAGTTCCTATTCCTTTTACTTTTAATTGTAATTAAATTGTCTTGTGTGTTTTTTATGAGTCTTTTTTTAGTGTTTTGCCAACACTGATGTCACTCTTCAATTTTCAAGCTTTTTATTTGATAATGACACCACCTGATGTGTGTAGTCAAAAACAATTTTACAAAATTTGTATTTTGTTTTATTTCATTATTATATGGAACTGTATAATGATTAGGTTTCCTATATTCTGAATATGCATTAATTCCTTTCTCTACAAGTGGCAACTTCTCCAAATAAATATTTTAAAGCATGAGCTTGCATACTTCATGGCATACATTTAGTTTATAAAAATTAATTTTAGTTTCTGTCGGAAGCTATAAGCTTATTGAAACACTCTTGAAACCATTCCTGGAACCAACCAGTATTAACCAATGAATGTAAAGTTTCTTGCTGAAGGAAACAACAGCTTGCCCCTGATTGGGTCCAAAACCACTCAGCCAGCAATCCCTAGATTACAAGTTCTACATGTTAACCACTCAGCCATGCCGCCACTCATGGTACATATTTGCAAATTTACTACAACTTACTTTTTCTCCACGAACATTATTTAAATCACACAATGATACAAACATAGAGACAATCACACATGCATCAATATATCATGAAAACATCTTGGTTATCTTTAACTCTTGCTTAACAATTTCTGTGAGGGAAAGAAAATATTTTCCACTTTCTATGAGCGAAAGAAATTATACAAAGGACAAGTAATAACATACCTGTTCAATGGAGTATTCCTTGCCAGCTACCTCGGCAACCTTGGCAATTGTTTGAATGTGATCATTGAGGTTCATCTCCAGACATTTACTGAATGTCAAATTAGCCTTCGGTACAACAGAGAATCCAAGCTCGTTGGACAACTGAAATATAATGGTTTACTCATATACTTTTGCTTTCTTAAGTTATCAATAAAGAGACATTTTGACTGAAATAAAACTCACTGCCAAACTTTCAATATGAAAAAATATCTAATTATTTCAGGCATGAACGGGCACCTGTGTAGAACTACTGATGTTTCGTAAGCTAGTTAAATAGCTTCCTCACATGAAAGAATTCAAAGTCCCTGTTGAAATTTGAACCAACATTGGTGAGAGGCAAGTGGTTTGAAGCTATTAAGACCATAACCACTCAGCCACAGATGCCCCTGTATAAAGAGGTGTTACTGTAGCTATCAACAATTAACAATTAAGAAGGCCAGCTGTATTTTTTTAACTTACCTGGTCCCAATGTCTGCTCCTCATACCAGGATTACGTAGACCTTGGATGAGTGGAATAAACGGTTTGAACTCTTCAATCATGCCCTTGATCTCCTGTGCCACTTGTTGAACACCTGTTTATTAATAAAAATGTAAGATTCCTATAAATGCTAATCATTATTAAATCATAGCTAGGTATAAATATAGCATAAATTTCTTCAAGACCAACATGTCATGCTTCTGAAAGAATGTGCACTTGCCCAAAAGTTATCAATAAATAACAAAATCAGAGAGATGTTTCCTGATTTTGAAAATTTCTTGTTGAAAGTGAACGTGTTTAGTGACACTCGGACTGTCTGCACTCTGCACTGGTCACATAGGTAGAATCAGTTGCCATCATCGGGTTAAGGATTTAAATGCTCTACATTTTTCCAACTTATTTCTTTTTCATGCATTCTGAAAGTGAACTTTTTTAAAATACATAAAGTATATCTGAATCAATCTCAAATCTAAATTGCTACTTACTTGGAATATCATTAAAGACTTTAACAGACTTGTGCATTGTTTTGTAGGCTTCATTCACATTCTTCTCCAACTCCTCAGCATTTATCGAGGTCAATGGATCGTTCATCCACGACTCATGCCATCTCATCCAGTCAGATGTGGTGACCCAGAGGTTACGGAAAGGCTCAAAGTCCTTCACAAGCTTTCCCAGCTTGTCATACTAGAACAATAAACACCTTCATACAGCTCTACTCTATAACTTTGATAGTAGTTTGTCATAAAAGAAGCAAATCGTGCAATATAGTGTTCTAAAACTACACCAACTAGCAGCAACTTCAGATTAAATGTAAAAACAGTATTCTACCATAACAATGTGTCAAATTTCTATTGTGTTTGTCTGCAGTCTATTGTTAACCAGTAACCTGCTTAATTTATGTAATGGATTTTACTCAGCTTTCAATCTGGAAAGGTCCATTTAAAGTTTAATGGATTTCAGTTCTGAAATACAAGAATTGAGCTACCAACAGTATAGGGCCTGGTCAGACTACATGGATGTGCAAGGTAGCCAATCTCTAAACTGGTGGCAAAGGTTAATCACTTTTGGCTCCATCAGGTTGAGGGTAAATAAGGAAATATATGAGATTTGACAAGAAATTAGTAATATTCAAAATGTATATGGTAATAATAAACTTATAAAGTTTTGAATATATCTAAGCTTGTAATTCCAGATAGAAAAGAAAATTATTTACCCACAAACAAAAACAAGTGTCTGTCTCAATAAGTTTCATCTTTTGAAAATGAATTTTAATTTGAAGGTGACCAATTAAAAATATATCAAAGTTTTTCTTAGTACACTTCAATAACTAATCTAAGGAGTAATAGGCGCAACATTGACTTGTCTAATGCTTCTGAGGGATCACCCTTTTTTCTAGATTTTTGTCTAAGCCTTAAGTTAAGTAGATCCAGACTAGCCTGCACTTTCATGCTCTCTGATCATGCTCAAATATTGTTCATTGCTCAATCTTACCATTCTAAAACAGAAATCCCATACATTAACAATGGACTGTTATAGATTCAAAGCAGGGCAAGACCATTTTATAAATTTAGGTATGTAAATTTGTTACAAGAATCAGCTACACATAATCTTATAATAAAATGTATCATCATATTTCAAATCAAATACTGATCACTTCTGAAGTTGCTTAAAATGAAAAAAAGTGCAAGAAAATAAAAGAGTGCCATTGAAAAGACAGAATGTCCAGCTATCACAGCCATTTTGTGTGCCATTCTTCCTCACAGCTTCCAGTTCTGGTTAAAGTTAATTTCCCAGTAACAACTGTAGGAACGATTTTGGTGCTGGTTACCAGTATAGCATATTCTGTACTGGTTGCAGAAAAGATCCTAAAAAATTTGTAGCATATTTTCCAAAGCTTGTTGCAGAAAAGATCCCAGTAAAGTAAAGTTTATAGCATAAGTACTGATAGCAGGTAAAAATCCAGTACTGGTTATAATAAATATTCCAGTACTGGTTTTCAGATAGATTCCACTGATGGTTGTAGAAACTATTTGAGTATTTGCAATAGTAAAGAAATAGTGAAAGATATGTATAAACACTAGCAACACTTTATCAACTTAAAACTAACTATTGTAACTAAAATCACTGTGAAATCATACTTTTTCTTCAAAATGTCCTTAATTAATTTTAAAACTCATCCAGATTTTTATAAGGAATGAAATTCTAAAAAACTCATATGTTTCCAAACACATATTTAATTCTATCCAAGACCCAATAAAAAAATGAATACGTTATAGCATAACTATTTGCAAAAGCTTTAATGTATAATTTCACAGTAATAAAATCTATAAAATTTGATGATTTAAAGTTTTGACACAAGGAGAAACCCTTGAATTTTTGTTTATCAAATTTGAGAGACTTGATTAGCACAAGAATAATCTTCTTTATTTCATGATTACACTGTATTTAGAATTCCAATTAATATAAGAAAACTCATTTTATGTTATAAGTCAATTTACAATTGTTAAAAAATTATCCCCCTCCCCAATCCACCCACCCCCTCTATTCACATACAAAATTAAATATAGATAAAATTCACTGAATCTTATCACCTTAAAAAATATCCATTAGCTAACCTAAAAATCTATAAAATAGCTTATATTTTCTAAAATTTATTTTATTTCAGCCACAAAGCTAAAAGTTCAGACTATAACTGTTATATTTTAACCCCACAGAGTTCACTGAATATAAACAATACTGTAACATCAAATACACACAGATTGACAAAACAAACATGTGAATATTTTGTTTGAAGATGCTTGTTTACAGTTATAAAATCTTTAACTTAGAATGGTTAAACAATTTTAACCTAGTTGACCCATTCTAATTACTGGTTGAACCATTCTAAGACAGATGAACTATTCAAACCTGGTTGAACCATTTAAACCTGGTTGAATGATTCTAACCTGGTTCAATAATTATAACCACTGATGAAATTCTGTAACAGTCAATCTAAACTATTCATCCAAATTTCCTTAGAATAACAAGCATCTTACAAAATAAATCCACCATTAGTAAGAGATTATCAAACAAAAATACTTGCACAAATTTATCTAATCTTAAAGCAGCATGCCTCCAGATTCATGCTCATTTTTCATGTAAATTTTGAAAAAGTATCTAAAAGAAAAATATAGTGTAGTGAACAAGGAAAGTAATTTACACATTACAAACAGCATTTACAGTCTACTTAAATTACCAAAAAAGGCCAAAATATACAATAATAGCCATTACTGCGTTAGTCACGCAGTAGAAATATGGTAATAAGTACTGCGACTTCGGTCGTTAAAGACATTTAGCACATAAATAATTACTTGAATCTTTAATCTTTTTACTTCTCTTAAAATCTGAGTACCTTTTTCTTAAGTTTGTTTTTCTTGAAATATTTTTGGTTCATCTGGAGGCGTGCAGCTTTAAGATTTTCACCAATGTACATTTCTAGATATTTTGCATGTACAGTATATTTTATATAACCATATTAGATTTTTTTAAGAACTGATGCAGATATATTGAAACAAATTTGGAAAGGCTTAAGCACCAACATTTTTTTTATTGAAATAAAATCAAATATAAAAGAATAATAGTGTTCTCTAAAATAAATTGTGTTACCTTCAATGAGTTAACTTCTTATATAATTTAATAGGAGTTAACCCATTACTGCACTAAGGTGACAATATTTAGAATATGCTAATCATGTACATTGCATGTAGACTGATTTTGTGCAATTACTTGAAGATAAGTACAAGAGAGGTTCTAGCCACTGAAATTAAAATATCACACACACAACGGGTGAACAAGAGTGTTAAATTGTTAATAGTCAGATGTCACACACAAAGGGGTGAACAGACAGATGCACACACACGCACACACAGACAGACAAACAAACAGAGACAGCTGTATGCCATTCTTCCAGCATGATAATCCCAGAAAACAACTTGGGAAGGCACTTTGAGTTATTAGACATATTTTTACGAACATACACGAAGACTTGGTACACATGGGATGTACATATAATATATATTATGCTGAAATATACTGGATAACATATATTAGGGTTATCATGGAAACATTATAAAATATTAGAGCCTTTATACTGTAAAATGTTTTTATAAAGCTGTACTCTAGCTACAATCCAATATTTAAAAAATGCTAAAATCCAACATTTATAAAATTTAAATTCCAACATTTGTAACATGCTATGTGTTTGGTGAATGCTATAATCCAAATTTTGTAAAAAAATTACATTGGTCTAGCATTTAATAAATGCTACAATTCAATGTTTGTAAAATGCTACAATCTAATTTTGAACCAAAGTTTTATTTAATGCTACAATTCAACATTTGTTATTAAAATGCTACATTTTTACAATTCAACATTTGTTATTAAAATGCTACAATCATAAATTGACTTATTTTCTACAGACCAACAATTTTCCAAACCATAAATTTCTCCATTTCAATTAACCCCAAAAAATGTCTTTCAAAGAAGATTCTACTGTATCATTGATTGATAATTTGTCAAAAGAAGGGTCAAATAATATTTGAATATTCATTTTTCTTTTAATAATCTGATAATAATTTGAACATAAGTAAAAATCAAAGCTATACTTCCTAACATCAAAAAGGCAGTAAAATATGTGTGACTTATTATCTGGAGATATAGCAAAATAAGAGTACAGCTTTGTAATTACATGTTATAACAAATAATGAAATATACATGCATACTCAAATCACCAGTAAAATTATGACTAGGGCCCACTGAATCACTGTTTTATAAAAATAAACTTTACTAACAGTGTTTCAACAAACCCTACAATTTTATCACTTCAATTTTAACTATTACAATGCTGAAACAACAACTGCCAAGTCTTTGCCATGAAATATAGAGCCAGGCCAGCCTGCACATCTGTTAAATCTGACAAGGCTCTATACTGTTGGCTGATCAACTTCCAAAGTTTTCCTGACAATTCCTAAAATTGTTATTAGACGGTTGGCAACTGGCAGTTGAACATGTCAGTTCAAATATTTCAGCATGTAAATGATTAGATACAAATATTAGTTTTCGAACATATTGCACTGAATTTTTTTAAAACAAAAATAAAATATTAGACTGGAACATGCTGAAAATATTAGTTAAACAGTACAATCATTCTATCATATCCATACATGATAACTTACATACACATATATGTTACACATATATGTATATGTACATACACACTCATAAAACTTGAAAAACTAGATTAACCAATCTCTTGATATAATTTAAGTTATCAACAGTTTGAACCATGAGGGCAACTTGAACAATGAGCGCGTCTAGGCTACACCTTACCATGTTACCCTGGCAACAGCCGGCTTTACTTACGTTAGTTACAGGCATGCCAAACAATCTCTCTCTGTTATTATATGTGCCGGCCAGACCTTGGGCTTCTTTCAGTTGCTTAGCAACCCTTCTCACTTCATTAGCTATCTCATGACCTTTGCTAATGTCACTGTGGGCAGCCATACCAGCAACCACCATCTGAAAAGTATTACAAAGTTCTTTCATTAGCATTGTAAGAAGTATTTTCTTCTTTTCATTGAAATATTTATCATAAAACACAAATGAAGGAAATAAAGATACTCCTGAACTCTGCAAATGGGATTTTCTCCATCTAATGCTGAGATACAAGAAAACTATTACAGTTTCAACTTGGTAAATATCTTCATTATAAGCTCAACCCTTTTGATCACTCTTATGTGAAAGTAGTGTACCATGAAGCTATAACAGTAAAAGTTTGTACCCTGGGTTGGATTGTAAAATCGCACATTTCCAAGTACCAGATAACATTTATTCAATGACTATAAATTTCTTATATCTTCAAATAGAAAAGTAAATTGTATCTCCCATAATCCTAGATTAAACATATGAGTAACCATTTCACAATGCCTGACTTTTTTCTTATGACTGCATGTAAATAAGATATTAGACTCAATTTCTCTCTCACATTCTAACATAATCTTAAATAGCCAGTTGTGCAATAAGACTTTCAAATAAACTTTTTACCCTTAAGGTTCATTATCAAAGCTGATACCCCCATAAAAATAAAAAAATTAATACCTGTAAGGTGTCAAGCCTGTCGTTAAAGTTGGCCTGGTCAGATGTCTGGAGTTTTCTGAATCTCTCTTCATCCTCTTCTAACTGGTTGTATGTTTGTTCCATCTGTACCTCGATCTTATGTGGCCACCCTATCGCAGTCCATCTGTACATAGAATTGGTAATTATCATCACATTTTATAAAATACCAGTTAAAACATAATCAGTGAATATCCTAATGCTTCCATCCTGTATGTATTATTCATATCTGTTAACAAAAATATAGACAAATTTCAATCTTTAACAAGCAAATTCGTTGAATTTATATCCCCCGCCGAGTACTGGTTATTATTAACACAACAACTGAAGACATAAGGCTTTATTTATATATTAATCATGGCATAAACTGTAATATTCTTTGAACTTGAAGCCTTGTACCTTCAAACAAGAAGAATTTTTAAGTTTTCACTATATACATATAAGGAAAATCTATGACCCCCTGGAGTGGGGCCAATTTTGACCCCTGGGCTAAAATTTGAACAATTTTGGTAGAGGACCTATAGGTTATATCATATACCAAATATCAAAGCTCTAGACCTTGTACTTTCAGACAAGATTTTTTAATTTTGCATTTTTGAAACTCCTTTTCTGGCCCTGTGACCTACTTATGCAACAGACCGGAACCATTTGATCAACTTTGGCAGGGGACCACCCTAGGATCATTCCTGTAAAGTTTGGTTGCTGTGTGTCAAATACTTTTTGAGTTACATGCGACACAAGTTGAAAATTGCAAAATTTTACTAAGTCAAGGGCAATAACTCTAAAAATACTAAAAATATCCAGACGAAAATACCCAGGTGCACAACTACACATACTGATCAACATTCCTGTAAAGTTTAATGACTCTAGGTCAAATACTTTTTGAGTTACATGCGACACAAGTTAAAAAAATTACAAAATTTTACTAAGTCAAGGGCAATAACTCTAAAATTGCTAAAAATATCCAGACGAAAATACTCAGGTGCACAACTACACATACTGATCAACATTCCTGTAAAGTTTAATGACTCTAGGTCAAATACTTTTTGAGTTACATGCGACACAAGTTGAAAATTACAAAATTTTACTAAGTCAAGGGCAATAACTCTAAAAATACTAAAAATATCCAGACGAAAATACCCAGGTGCACAACTTCACATGCTGATCAACATTTCCATAAAGTTTTGTTGAATTCCAGTCATTAGTTGCAGAGAACTACTCCGGAAACGAAATTCGGACGGACAGATGGACGGACGGACGGACAATGCCAAAACTATATCCCCCTCCCGATTCCATTGGCGGGGGATAATTACCATATAATCACTATCTTTATATAGAATTACTAGTAATAAAATTCATTATAAAAAAAAGTCCCAAACTATTCTGTCCATCCTGTCACTATCTATCTATACACCAAATTGCATAATAGTTATCACAAACAAACAGAAGCAAAACCAGAATTACACAAACAATAACCTTGCATATTAATCTGTTTATCATTAAGAGAGTTAGAAAAAGTAAATTTTATTCACTGAGCAGTTAATTATATCTATGCCACTGGAAGCTGTATATTAATTCATAGTTGAGGAAATAGGAACGGTACTTACTTGAGATTGAAGTCATCTGTGGACAAATTATAGTAGAAGTCTTCAATCAATTCATAGTCATCCATGGCTTTGTCAATCAAATCCTGAAATTACAAAATCATTGTCAATTAAACAATTTACATGTAATTAGCATTAAATATCAGTTATTTCAGCAAATTAACAAGCCAAAAGCTTTTGTCTTCATATTTGGTACATTAAGTATAAAAATCTGAAAGATATTTAAAATACCTATACATGCTTAAATGTTCACTTTGGAGAATAAAAACAAAGAAACGAACATTTTTGTTTGACAAAATTTATCAAAATATCTGAAATCTTTTCACTGTATAGCCTTTTACATTTCTCTTTTTTACTAAGCTACAAATATACATTTTCAATGTATTCAACCTCTTTAAACACATTATGATTTCACTTCCTTTCGGGTTTATATACATGTATATTGTCACCTTAGTGCAATAATGGGTCAACTCTTTATATAAATAATTCAACAGGAGTTAACTTATTACTGCTATAAAGTGACAATATGTGTATTTCCAATGGTAACAACAAACTGAAAATATATGAGTACCTGATGTTCTTTGAGTTTTTCTGGGATAGACTTCATCCATTCTCTCATGTCTGACAGTTCCTCAATACAGTTACACTTGTCATACAGTTTACGACTGATTGCCTTAAACTCTTCACACGCCTATAAATGAATGTAAAAAAACAAAGTCAAAGAAGGAGCTATATATATTGTTTATTTAAATACTTATTACACAAGACACAAGCCAACACAAACCAATTTCTTTATTTCAATACTTAAGATACATTTAGCTAAATGCAAGAATCGGTATAGTTTATCTTTTCAGTAGTGAAAATATATTTTGAATAAAACTATGAAGATTTAAATTAAAATAGATTACTTTACAAAACTCAACCTTTTATGCAGGGTTTTAAATAGATAAAAAAAGTCAGTCAAAATGGCTATTTAGTTAAATTTCTGGAAGAATACTTAATGTGCGACCCTTTATGCATTATTGAACAATCTAGTACCAAGGTAGACTTGACATGACTGTGCTAGAATGCTTAGTATGTTTTTCAAAACCAAGCAAAAAACATATTGCTCCAAATTTAAAACTGGACAAAGAATACACAAAACACAAATTTAGCAGGTTAAGGGTAAAAGGAACTTCTTTTTTCATATAAATATTAAAACACCAGAACTAACCTCATCAGCCTGTTTTCTAAGATGTTTAGCAAGGTATTCCAGGACGGCATTGCTGAGATTCTTGCGTTTTTTAGACAGGTTTTGTCTCACTGAGTCAGTGTTGATCCAGAATGGACCAATGGTCAGATTGCTAGGTATTGTTGCTTCTATGATGTCTTTCTCTTTCAGATGCATTTCAACTTCTTGTTTGACTTCCAGAGCTGTATGTTCCTGAGCTTCATAGTCCCTGTTAAATAATTATTCAACAGGATCAAATTGATGATTAATAATACAGAAATAAAAAGATGGTAAACAGTTTATAAGTACACCTGTTCATCTATGTCTCTTTTTCCTTTTATCAAAGCATAATTACACATATTCATCTATATCTCTTTTTTTCTTTGATCAAAGTTACATGAACCTAATAAACTGCTATAACAAGTAATTTTTTTTCACATCATAGGATAAAACTAACCAAATTAATATTTTACAACAATATTTTCTTGCAAACACATAAAAATTATTGTAAATACTACTTAAGCTAGCCATTACATAGTTCATCTAGCCTAGAACCAAATTTAGAAGTTGCAATCCCACCCATCCCTATTTTTCTGAATTTTCATGTTACTTTTCCCATCTACTTTAGATATTAATTGACATACAATTTCTATTCATCATATTATCCCAAGGTCAGTATATTTTCATCATTTACCTGATATACTGGTTAATGTCAAGGTTCATAATCTCAAGATGTTTCTCATACTCTCTAGCATAAGCTTTCATTGGTATGAGAGCTTTCCTGATGGCATGTTTGATACTATCACGTAGTTCCTCAACATGTGGCTCATGTTCACCAACAGATTCTAGCAGAGGTGTTCCTGACCAGAAAATGTCCTCAAGGATGTACTGTTAATACAAAAATAACATCTTTTCCAGAAATTTAACTTTTTTTTCATTGTTTTTTTTTTTTCTCAATAAGAACAACTTTTCAGAAATTGTTTCTTACAATTAAAAAAGAACTATGCTGTAATCAAGTAGGAATAATATAAAATCTTGCTATAGACAAAAAAAATGGGTATTTATATTTTTTTTATTATTATTATTGATTTTTTAATGTTACATATGTTATCATCAGTTTTCATTAAAGTGCCACCTCTGCAGAGCAACTACCTCTTTTTAACAACTGTTTCATTTTTCCTATGGTAAAACTTCACATAAGATTTAACCCATCGAGAGCAACATCTGTCAGCAACAATCAAAATATATGACTCCCGTCAACTTAGTATTGCTCCGCAGATTTGGCAAAGGAGCATTTAGTCTTAGTCTTAGCCCAAAAGTCTTAAACAAAGCTTTGTAACAGAAATATAACCATGTTTAGGAAGAGTACACTTAAAAGACATCGAAGCTAGTCAAGGTTTATGTACGGATAAAACGTTAAAAAAGACATGTTGCAGGAACATATTTGTCCCATGTAAACAACTGTGAAAAAAAAAGCATGGAAAAAAAGCATGTGATAAAAATTCATATTAACCTTCTCAAGTTGTGGTACATTCTGTGTAGATTGTATACCCTTGTCAAACAATCCAACAAGGGATGATTCAAAGGTATTGATGTTGGTACTGTAGTGTACACCAGTATTATCTAACTGTAGATCCACCAGAAACAAGGCATTTCTCTTTGGTCTGAGATAGGGAAGAAATAATTTAGATTACAATAAAAGAAAATGGACATTTTCACAAGTATTATTTTATATACATCACACAGCATAAGCTGATAAACTAAACTGTTATATGAATACTTTATGTACAATGCAGATCAATTTTAAACTTTAAAGGTCAATGTTTACAACTAAACATACTTGTATGGACTAGAAATGACATCAGTTCCCCACACAAAGTCTTCCTCTAGCTTCATTGTGGAGTGACAGGCATCTAGTATCATCTGAGTGAATGAGTACAGGGAATTCTGTACCAGAAATCTCATAGAGTCCTACAACAATAATGAATATATAATCATTTACATGATAATAATTAACACTTCAAAACCTTTTTATATTTCATTAGAGGTGCTTAAATATCCTAAAATATTTCAAATTTATTGGGCTGCAAATAGAATATGAAAGTTTTTGGGACTTTTTTTAATGATAATGGTCAAGAATGCAAATACAATTCACTAGCTTTGAGTGACCTTTTATAAGTTGTCTTTCAATTAAAAGACCACCAGCTTAATGGACAACATTGAGGTTTTTTTATATTGGACTTATCCATCTTTCAATCTGGACACAACAATTCATCATTGCAAAAAAATTTTTAAGATAAAAAGTGAATGAATAGCAAACAATTCAAGTCAATGATCGGAGCATGGTTATGCAGGCTGATCTTGGTCTGTATTGGTTGTATGATTAAGTCACTGCCAGTAGACTAACAGATAAGGATTACAAAATATCTGAATAAAAGTTGCATTAACCTGCATCATAAATTTCACCATCTCCATAAATTTCTTCAGCTTAGAGATCTGGTATACTTCAAAGTTTGTTTCATGTATGTTGAACCAACCCTTGCCAACATCCCGCAGCTTAGTTCTGATGGCAGCCCGCAATGTTGAGATCCATGAATCTTTCAAGAATAAGGCAACCTGAAAGAGAACAAAAACAGATTTTTACATTTATAACAATATTGCATAATATCTGTGTCATTTTAAAAATGAACAGCTAAATTGATAGTTTCCTCACATAAAAGAAGAATGGGAAAACTTTAAACAGAGGTTTCTAGAGTATGGCAAAAAAAAATCCCTCAATTATATGGTGCTTTACATAAAATGACTTCTTATAAAACTGAAAATGTGTCCATAGGACACAGGTTAGTCCCACATAATATTGTTTTGTCAGACAGTCCTAGGAAACCTTTTTCCAATTGAAATTTTCTTTAAAATCATGCAATTTTCCTAAAAATCTGAACTTACAAAGCTTTCTTACTTTCCAAATTATCAATTTTAGCAATATTTTTTCCCCCAAAAAATCAAGAGGCTAAAGCCTTTTCCCAATTAAGTGAGAAAAACTACTGACAGTTTAATTAGTCTAAAGACAAACAAGACAAAAGGTGAGGCAGACCTTGGAAACCTATATCACCCCTAAGAAGTTTGGGCATAAAAACATACATGTCAAAATTTATTGATCAAACTATTGAGCCTTAAAGGAAGAAGTATTCTCTCACCTGTGAGGTCACTTGGGCTTGTGTCTGTTCAAACTCTTCAATCCTCATTGGTTTGGTTGTAGGAACGTGATAAAGGCACTTGTTAGCCACTTCATTACACTCAATGGCCACTGTTCCTGTAGCTTTAATGCTCTCAACTCGTGTCAGTAGGGAGTTAAAAGCAAATGCATCATACACTCCATCATAATCATACTCAGGTACATCTGTACTGCAAGCTGTAATACACACACATATAACATTACACAAAATTTGTATAATTGACCAACACACTTCAGGTCATATGGTGCCAAAACAGGAAAGATGATTTGGGCTAATCTTGGGTGTTACAAACTAAATAAGTGATTAATTACAAATAAAAGTGTAATATAAAGAAATACATCATGGTTATATTACACTGAAAACAAGTATATCATGTGATAAAACATTTTAAGAATTGTCTAGGAACTTTACATAGCTCAAATAAAAATGGTCTTACCTTTGAATGGTACAGGTTTTTCCTCAACAGCTGGTACGGACACAAAAGCAAATGTCGAGTTATCTTGTTCAATGATTTTGTCAAAGATTATCCTGTTCATAGATCTACAGAAGTCAATGTTAGCCTCCTTTTCAAGGGCCTGAATTCCATCTTCAAGTCTGAAATATTTACAGTGGACATTGAAGTAAAATTTATACACACAGCAAGAACATTCTAGTTATAAAGTGATTTTTTTTAAGATTATGAAGTTTTTAAAAACAATGGGCCAAGTAATTGTACTCTAAATGTAACCATAGCATTGTTTTCATTTTAACTGAAACATAATCCACTAAACAAAAGTACAATGTACCTCCATGCTCCAATATCCTTGTTTTGGGAGGTTTTATGAGAGAGGGTTAGAGTTCTAAGACGCACTAACGCTGTTAAGGTCATATAGCAACTAAAACATTCACATTTAAATATCATATATGTGAAATTTCATTCAACCTTATGTCATTCTTCTATTTTCTTCTCTATTCAAACCAAAAGTACCATGAAATTACATAAACAATTACCCTTTATCTTTAGACAATCCTGGGGCCGTTCTTGCCCATTCAACCATTCTTTTCAGTGAGGCCTGGTCAAGTTCGCCAACACCATCCATTGGCATACAGTCTATATATAAGTTATATCTGAGAAGAGCCTCAGTATTCTTCCTCAGTCTGAACGCTTCAGCTACACGCTGTGTGAAAACACGTGGATCCTCCGCATTAAACATCAACCTTACTCTTGGTACCCAATATTGTGATGCTGTAGTAATTCTTGAGCCTGATTTGGAAACAAAATAATAAAGTCAATTATTAACCCTTATTTAACCTGCTGGAACAGAAAATGATTTGCCTTTACCACCAGTATAGACCTAAGCCAGCCTGCATATCCATGTAGTCTGATAAGGGTCTATTCTGTCGGATGACTAACTATAAAATTTTCATTTTGATATCCCAAAGATTGATAATTGATACTTACTAAAATGGCAGCTGGTCAATCCATTAAAGGAATTTAGCAGGTTAAAGGTTTAATAAAACTAAATAACATAGAGAATACACTGTTGGTCTATAATTAAATTTCTATGTTAAAGTTAAGCAGGAAAGAAATTTAAATATCCATAATATCATTTGCATATAAAATCATATACATGTATAAACAAAGATCTTTATGTTGACAACTTCTTTATCATAAGTTTGAAAAGTTAAGTTTTTAAAAGTTAACACATTACTTCAAAATAACTTGTAAAAATTCAAATCTACAAAAGAAATAACCAGATTGTATCATTATCTCCTTAAAAATTTCTATGATGTAAAATCAGTTTACCATCAGGCTGCTTCCCTCCGTTGACAATAGCATTCCCTGTGGAATCAACGACTCGTCCCTGTCTGTTTGTCTTCTGTACTAAATACTGTTGAGATTCACTGTCATAGTCCAACACCCCAATGTTAAACCAATCATACACAATGCTTGGATCTGTAGGTGCCACTGTGACAAAAAATGCGATAAAAATATCATATTTGTCATGAAGAAAACTTACTAGTATATATCTCTATTTAAATCAAGCTATAACAGAGAAAACAACAGAAGTTTGATGAGTTTATTTAAATGGATAAACTCATGTTGTCTGAAGAAATCTGTCTGAAATTCAACATATTTATGTATTCACATGTCTTTAAATTTAATCTTGCTGTTAATTCACTTTTTCTATTGAATCATTTATTACAAGTTTATTTATAGACTTCAAAGTCAGACATAAGAGCCAGTTGATTTTCTTTAAATGAAAAACATTTTTGAATTGAGTCAACTATCAAGTACAATGTACTAACAAAACAGAAACTTAAGCTTTAGTGCACCTTGACTTTCAACAAATAGTTAAAGGAACTCCACTGAGGTCCAATAGCCTAAACTAATAAATTTTGAAATTCTTTCTAAATTCAACTGGTAGATTTAAATTTGAAACCAAGCAATAGATGATATAAAAATATACACAGTATAAAATTAATAAACGCCTTTTATGCAATTTTTGGCCGATTTGAGTGAAAAGCGTTTAAACGGTTTTCATTTATTGGGTCAATTTTCACAATAAAATTGACTTTTTCTGGGAAAAGGAGTGAGCAAATGATTTGAAATCATGTACATGAGTTATTGGACTAGACATACATCTAGTTATACAAAAATCTTAAAAATTATTTTCAGTGCCTTCATGTCAAAAAACCTCAGTGGAGCCCCTTTAAGCAATGTTACTCACAATTTGCATCTGAATCTTTCTTTGGCAACAATGCAACACCTGGGCAGGGTTTACGCACACCACCCTCCAAACCCATATTGATCCACTCCTCTGGGGTACGGCAATCAAATTCTTCATTATCGAAGATGTGTAATGGAAGAAACGGCGGAAAAGGTGCCGGATCCTCCGGATTCTTGTTCAGTTCTATTGGTTCCCCTGATTGCTCTTTTGGCATCAGTAGTTCAGTCTGAATGTTCTCTTCTTTCAATAATTCTGGTAAACTCAATGTTGAATATAGCCTCCTCTTTCTGAAGTTATTTGTAAAATATGCTTTTGTTATGTGTTTCTGGGATAATGTTATGTGTTTTTGGATACATGTTATGTGTTTTGGGATAATGTTGTGTTTTGGGTTAAATGTTGTGTTTTGTTATGAGTTTTGAGGATAATGTGTTTTGGGATAATGTTATGTATTTGAGGATAATGTGTTTTGGGATAATGTTATGTGTTTTGGGATAATGTTATGTATTTGAGGATTATGTTATGTGTTTTTGAGATTACATTAAATCACTCGCAAAAATGTTTTTAAGTTATACAAAACCATTACATCTGAGCAACTGTCAGAAACAGCATGTGTTTCTGCATTAAGTAACAACACTGGGTAACATTGAGCAATAAAATTTAAAGCTGATGTCAAAATAAAACAAATGCAAAATCAAATTACACCAACAAATTAGAAATTTAAAACAGCACTGGGTAACAGTAAACATTGAGACTAAAAACAAAATCAAAGCAATTATTAAGCAATACAAGAAAATTTTAACAAGTTGTTGTCATGAAATAAATATATTACAATATGCCACATCTGTGAAATATAGTTATATCAATGAAATCAGCATGCAATAATTCTATGTATGTAATTAGGATATACACAGAAGTGTTATATCTAAATAAATAACAAAATTTTTACCTTTCTATTTCAATTTTACGAGGACACTCTCCTGGTTTTGTGTAGAATGGCAGTTGAACTTTTGGTTCTGAAGCTTTCACTGGAAAGTCCTATAAATATTTCATGGAAATTATGTTTATTGTTGAGTTGATACTTGAAAATCATACAAAATTTTAAAAATTACTAATGCTATATATATCTATACAAGATCATTTTGCTAAATATCAATCTCATAGAAAACCATTGGCTAAATCATGCACATGTTTGCCTCTCAGATACCATAGATCTCATTCTTGGATCACGACCACATTTCCTCATATGTATGACACCAGTACTGGTTTAGTTCAAGAAGGCAGTTTTAATAATGATTCATAGGAATCATATCACTTGCAAGAACTTCTTTCATAATCTAGCTTGAATAAATATGTTGAAACTAAATTTATCAAAAAAATATGACAATTGCTTATATGCTGAATGTTTAACCTACCGGAACCAAAAGTGATTAGCCTTTGCGACCAGTATCTGTCCAGTCTAACCAGGCTGTCAATTTTTGTACTTTGTTGATAAAACCCTTACAATTTAAATGGACTGTTCCAAATTCAAAGAAGGAAAAATCCATTACACAAATCTAGCAGGTCAAGGAATTACATTAAATATATCTGATTACCAGTAAAAAAAAAAAAACCAAAAAACACACAAAAAAACAACAAAAAATTAAACAAACAAAAAATGTCACCGTTGAACAAAACTCTGATTTATAACCAATTCAACTATAGTTTTATGCTTGTGATGTGTTAAGTAATCAGAATCTGAATCATGTATTAATATGTTATAAAGTAAGTTAGGAAAATCTTACAGAAATGTCTGTTATTTCTGTTGTGGGTCCATAGGACTGACTCTTCACCACTTGTGACAAATCACCACTTGTAGCAAAAGCTGTCACTGTAAATTTAGAAACAAAAAACATATGAAATGATCGCAGCTTATCATTCTAAACATGTCTAGTTGATTTGGATACTTAATATTGTTCTGTTAAATAAAAACTTTTTGTTACACAACAAAATGCTTCCAGCTAGTCAACAAATCAATAGGGCTTCATTTAATATTCAGTTCTTACTTTTGTCCTTAAGTCATTACAGAAAACCATTTTCTACAATAAGGATGTTTCCTTACCATTTTTGTGAAATGTATTCTTTTTTAAATTTCTTTTCACTTGCCTTGTGCAGAAGTTTACTTTATGTATACATGATAAAAACTGATTGATATTTATAGTGCTGACTTGTATTACAAGTAATGAACGATTAAATTTGCACACAGCTTACAAGTCCTTTTAATCAATAACTTAACTATAGACTTAAAATCAATATTTAAAATCATTATGAAATGAATTTAATTCAATGGTATCTATAAAAATATATAATGACAATCAATACTGGGTGCATTTTATCAAGTGATTTAAGCCTAATAATGTGAACAAACCTTTTGGTGTATGTTTTTCTTTGGCAACATTCCAATGCGTGTCATGAGCTGTCGGTGGGCCACTTAATATATCCTGGAATGATTCCAGTTAAGATAAACATATATTACAACATAAAAAGCACAAACACCGCTAATTATCTTAAATTCAAATGTGTTTCTTTCCAAAACAAAAATAATAATAATAAAAAATAATAATTTGCAAATAAGTTCCATAAGTTTGTACACTGATTTGTTACTATTGAGTAAAGTACATGTAGATATAAGCATCACAATTTCTTTACATTTCCGTATGAGTTTTATTGTAACTAATTGATTCTTATTCATGATTAATAAATGCAATTAAATTACATGTTTATCAGTATTATTAAATGACAAATCTTTTTAACATTCATAAATGTCATTATAAGATTTAATACATTTATATCAATAATCAGACTAAGAAAACAACAAATACCACATCAATTCACCCAAATTTTTGTGTAATACAGCTTCATCAAAAGTTTAACAAGACATATCATTTTTTCATATTATATACATGATGAACCTACTTCCCCGTGTACATCATTATCTGCTCCTATGATATCTGAGTAATATCCTCTCTGTTTAATTTCTGGGTATCTTTGCCCTGATGCTCCTGTCCTACTAAGGGCAGTATTTGATCTATTTGCAGAAAAGGGTTTGCCCCCTTGAGAGCTTCTGCTGGCCCTACTTGCCATTATGGTTTCCTTTTAGACCTGAAAAACAAACTGTTATGTCTTATTTTATATAATTGACAAATATTTAATAAATGCACACAGTTGAGTTACTAATTCTTAAATTTTGTAATACACTTAAATGATGAGAGACATACAACTTAATTTGTAATACCTACACCAGCCAACACAATGTTTCAGTTGAAGTCATTATTGCCTAAATTATTTGATATAATGTAAACAATTATAACTTAAATTGTCATCTTGATATCCCCAAAATTAAAGTATTTTATGAAACACTGTTTGCGATGTGAAAAATGGAAAATTTAATAAACAAAGAAGAAAATTCAACATTCAAATTCTGAATTCAGGTAAACTACATGTATATACATAAATTTGTAAGCTCTTTGATTTATCTTATTTCATGTTCCTGCAGTCTAACTAAAGTTAGAAGTGGAAAGGAAAGAGAAAAAAATAACATATTGAAGGAATCAAGATCTGCTAGGGTTAATAAGCCTTTATACATAATTGATAATGATTGTTGAGCAATATCACGTAGATGTCATACATTGCCTGGACACAGTAGAACAGTATGTTATAATTGTGTATTCTAGAAGAAACAAAAATAAGCAAAATCAAGAAAATGAAAGAAACGAGACTGTTCTCTACTTTAGTATTGTGCAGCATTACATGATACAACAAGTAGAGTCTTCTTTTTTCTTCTTCAATTAAACTTAATTCAATCGATAAAGTACTGATTGTTCAAGAAAGAACATAATCATTGTATAGACAAAAATACCACAGACACTTGGAGTATAGACCCCGCCCCTGAATATTAAAAACTAAAAGTATTATCAATTACAAGAATTAGTTTTAAATTTTTCTTATATTAGTATGAGATGGCTAGCCTCGTTGTACCATCTCTCGAACAATAATTTCACTTAATTGTAATTATT
Organism: Ruditapes philippinarum; assembly: GCF_026571515.1. NCBI lineage: Eukaryota > Metazoa > Mollusca > Bivalvia > Venerida > Veneridae > Ruditapes > Ruditapes philippinarum. The sequence continues at coordinate 7,535 of NW_026852338.1, read as the reverse complement.
TTTAAGATGTTAAGTGTCTTTAAACTTAGTAAAGTTCTTGATTGTAGAGGCATGTATTGCGTCCGTTTTGACCTACTTAAAATTTGTCAACATGACCTTTAAAAATGGCTGCCGTGAACTCATTGAAGTGCTTGATTAGTAGAACAAAGCTGACCCCTTGCTACCAATTATCGAACCAAGTTATTTATAGTGTACGAATAACTTGTAGAAAGAGGAGACCATTTATATTGAAACTATAAGCATTAATTAAGTTTTCTACTGTAACATAGAACAAAACAAACGCATTTTCATTTATTTTCATGTCTTGTCACATTCCTGGAGTATTCATCTGACTTTTTAAATACAACAGCTTCACAAATCACAAGCAGCTTTACTTATATCAACCAAAATTTGATTTTTCCTTTTCAACATTGATAACGACATCAATTGCATATTGAGAACAGTAGAAGAAATATATTTATTGGTGTTCAACTTGATTTATCTTGTTCAATTAAATATTTGATTGAACAAAACAATAAATCGAGAAACTAGGTCAACGTTGACGGTTCATAAAAAAAAATAAAAAATACAGTAAAATTACGCTAATATTTTCTTGAAAGAAGGGTTCATAAAGTATTCTTATTGTTCTGACTTATTCCACAAATCTACATTAGTAAAGTGGTAACTTTACAAAAAATACACAATTTCAAAAATGAAAGTAGGCTGCCATTATCTTAAAATTGAACTTTCTTCTACTACTAGAATGGTCAAAATGAAGCTGTAAATATGGAACTTTGCTAAAACAAAGGAAATGTAAGTGCTTGTCACTTTATTAAACTATCTCTTGCCGCACAACATAAATTTGATTTGTCAAATAAAAGATTTATCACTTTGGTAGAGAGATGGTACCGTTCGAGAGATGGTATCAAAAGGCTAAGTGTCTGACACGTGAACAATTTTGAATAGAATTTCATAACATTTTAAAAAAGTCAATTTTTTACCGTTACGCTTCATTTTCCTCAAGAGACCAAGCTTTGAAATGTAAACACAACTGACTTACATATATTTCAAGTAGTTATGCTATCGCATGCCATTTATTTCTGGTGTAAATCAGTCAATGCATATCGTTGTCTGCCCATGATTCGACACCCTAAGCTTTCATATGTTATATAAACGATTAAAAAGAAAATTAATCAAAATAAAAATGTCTTACTTGTTAATTTATTTATAATATTTTCACATTATTCCATTATTAATTTTCTATAAAAGATTCAATGACCGATAAATCAAAGTAAATAAAGGTCATTGACCTTATAATCCGCCATTTTGAATGGTCCTTCAGTCGTCACCACGCACCTGCAACGCGCACTTGCTTAAAATATTCACTTCCGGTAGCCTGTTTCTGAGGAATTTTCCATTCATTAAAATGTAAACAAAGCAGACAGTTAAAAACTTTTGATAAAAAATCGATAAAAATGAAATAAAACAACATTTATGATAATATTCAGTTAGGATTATAAAAAATTGGATTATTATTTATTTTATCCTTAATTTACCGACTAAAACTTGTTGCTAAATGAAAATTGCCGATACATGAAATGTACACAGTAATATTGATTTTCTCATCCTTTTTGGTACCCCTAAAAAGATTGTGTGACGTAATAAAACATAGTGACGAATCAAGGGCAGGGTCGAATCTAGGGCACTTGACGATATATTAATTCTTTTAATAAATAAATGCATGTTATTATCCGATGATGACGACTTGAATGTTTCCCGTAAATTACAGCAGAAAAATCGCTGGGTAAATGAAATTCAATCTCAACTACTCGGCCCTTTCCGTCAGTCTTCCTGATTTGGTTTTTGTACTGATTAGGGGAAGTAACCGCTGCGGAGATTTGGGTTCTTGGCATAAATGAAAGTGCAAAACAGTGCCAAATCTCATTTCAGTCGTCTCACATCAAAAGAAAGCATACGTTGTTATCTTTATGAAATAATGATATTTAAGGGACTTTTTTAAACTTTGTCAAAACCCGTCAAAATGAATCCGGGTCAGCTCGGCCCTAAAACGTACTCGGCCCCCGAGTCAGCTCGGCCCTATTCCAACTCGGCACGGGTCAACTCGGCCCACTTTTCAATTAATAATATCTAGGTTTGTGTTATCACTATTTATTGTAATTATTGTAATTATTTATAATACATGGATTGACAGTTTCCGAACTAGCAGCAGCCAGGCTTTCTTATCAGTAGAATAGTGAGTAAAGATAACCGATTGCGTATCTCACTGTATTTCTGACTCGTAGTAGGTTTAACCGTAAATTTAAAAACCTTCAGTGTCCAACTAACTCATTCATTCAAATTTGATTAGTGACCACCTGCAATTAATTAGAAGCTTATGAAATTAAGTAAACTCGTTTTTGTTTCTTATTTTTTCAAAATGCATCTAAGGAAACACATTTTCATTAGATCTATATTAATTTTATCGAATCTGCAAGACAAATAAATTACTTTTTTTTCTAAATATACTTTATTTCCGTAGAAGTAGATCTACAATGTAAAATTATATAATAATAAGATATTTCTCATTATTCATTTACCTTAACAACATGCAAAGCAAAGTTAATACGTTATATATATTTCAGGGTTCTCACTAGGACTTTAAAACATGGAGTCCATGGACTCCCAACCCTGAAAAAGTTGGAGTCCAAAAGCGCGTCGCAATTAATATGTTTACAGATTAGTCATTCAATGTTCACAATAGCATTGCTGATATTTTGAATCTTCAAGAGACTTCCAAAGTTTATAGTTATTAAAAGGAAACTCTGAACTACATAGTATAATTATTGTTTTGTTGTTAATATTTATTATGAAATTATTTCATTATAATGCATCAACACATGAAAACTGTTTTTTTTTTCACTTTTATACCAAATCAAATTTTATTCTGGTTAAATAAGTCCACTCTAAAGGCAAAAAGTTTGTATTTGTAAAAAAAAACGTAATTGATATAGACAGCGTTTAGCGGAATGAATAGGAAAATCGTGTACAGCTTCACACAGTGTGTAAGAGATTCATCCGATCGGCAATTATTTTAGCAAATATCTTCAAAAGGGGACAAATTGAAGATCGATATTTAAAGATTTAATGTTATTGTTGATTAAATAATAAAGAAACAATTCATTCGCATGTTTGGCTTGGAAACCGAGAATTTTTGCGAAATTTTAGGGTTTCTGGCGAACGTGAAATCGCCGATGTTCGGGATCAATTTTCGGATAGAAGAAAAGCGTATGTGTACCTGGCATTTCGGCGCAATATCTTAAATTCTTAATACTCTTATAGAAAGTTTTTGCAAGAATGAAACTAAAGCAAAATTGTGCCTAGAAAATGCCGAAAATATTCGACAATCATTATAATGCCGAAAATATTTGACAATCATTCAAAATTACACTCATTTGTAATTTGAGAAAACAGTCTTTAAACTTGCGGCGTAAATAGTCGATAATTTTATCCTTTTGTCGGTAAAATTTGCTAATTTCAAATCAACTGTTGATCAAAGATATAAAATTATCACCTCGTGATATATCTGGTAATTACATGTACTGTTCAGCGCGTGTATACATTAGTCTGATCACTATTGCGTGATAATGATCGGAGAGGTTATCGCTGATTGGCTAATCGCTTCAAGGGTCGATGTGCATAGCACCGCCTACCTATAGACTGACACGCGCTAACGCTTTTGTGTATTTGTGGTTGTAAACAATCGGTAATGTTTATGCGTCCCCAGGCAAAATTAAGCGTACGTGGAATCCTTGCTCTGAAATATTTGCGTCCAGCTGTAATAAACATGCGTACCGGGACGCCGAAATAAGCGTCCCCGAGAACCCTGTATTTTTGTAAAGTGGGCCGAGTTGACCCGTGCCGAGTTGACCCGTGCCGAGTTGGTATAGGGCCGAGTTGACTCTTTTCCGTCAAAATAACGGAAAACAAGTTTTTTTTTCAAGACATGTGACCAGCTGGTCGTAATAATATGCAAAAATATTTGGATGTACGGTTTGCACAATGAAAATAGACATGTGTATAGAAGTGCGGATCAAGAAAGGGAGCCACGCACATAACCCCAAGTGTCTGTGAAAAATACAACGGAATTAATGTGGGTGGGGTATGCAGGTGCGCGTTTAAAAACTAAGTTTTGAAACAAAATACTTAGACTTCATGATAAGAAACAGTACGAGATAGAATGGCATATGAAAACAAACAAAATAAACATATATTTTTCACTTACCTATGATATCTTGAAGACGATGTAGTCCTCCAATCTTATTATATCTTTTATGTTTACAAGGACGCTACAAAGTTGTGTACTTCCAATATGGCCGCGTCTCCAAGCAATCTGGATTCGTTCCAATTATATTCGTACTATCATAACAATTTATGTAAATTTATTTTTCCACAAAAGTTGATTGAAAAAGATAATTTTGTCCAATCTATGAGTAAAATAATAATAAATAATTAATATTTGTCTCTCTTGTCAAATGAGTCGTGAAATAACTATTATTTTGTTTGTTTATGTGTTGTTTTCTTTTGGGCAGAGTTGGTGCTCATATCAGGAGCATTACAAATATTCATCAACATCAACCAGCGATAAATGGAACAGGTATATAAAAAAAACAGTATATATATATTCAATCGTTCAAACACCATTTGTCTGATTCCGTTTTAAATTCTTTTTTGTACAACTTTGGAGCGTCTTCTTTGCACAACATGAAAAGTCCGGAAGATTCCCGCATGGCATGGTCGTTTTGGAACATGTAATTTGCTGTTTCGATATAAACGTACATAGATCAATTTAAAATTTGCAAGTCACATCACGGAGACAAAACCCTCCTGCCATTGTGTTTTACATTATTTTGACCGATCACAACTTAATGAAAATATTATTTAGTATTGTTAGACATCTAACGCGGTTTAGAGAACAGCCATCATGCCCAGCTAGCCATTGTAAAATTATCGCTACATACTTAAAAAAAGTATGGAAATGATAATTAGATCTAGATTATGATAGTTTAGAGGGTATTCCTCACACGCAATATAAGCCTTATGATAGCAAGAGGCCCGCAAAAAATGATCGTTTTTTGGTCCGGCGATAAGTTCTGTACGTAAGTATATATAAAGTCTGAGAAATTTCGTTAAAAAACACCATGCATATTCTACGTGCGTCTTTCAAACATCATTTGTCCATTGTTCCATTGAAAATTCGTTTTTGTACACTTTCAGAGGGTCTTCTTTGCACAAAAAGAAGACCAAAGCCCGAACCCAAAGAATTTGTCCAGGAGATTTCCGCGTGTCATGGTTACTTTTTGCTACCGCGATTTGTACTTTCTGTATATAAAGTGCATAAAAACACAATTTTCTAGAGCCAACCGCTAAGTAACTATTTGTCTGACTTCGTTGCAAATTCGTTTTTGTACAACTTATAGGAGGGTGTTCTTCTTTGCACAAAATGAGAACAAAAGCCCTAACCGAAACAATATTTCCAGGAGATTTCCGCGTGGCATGGCCATATTTGAACAAGCTATATTTCCACTCTATATAAAGTGCATAAATTTTCGTAAAAAACACCATATATTCTACAGCCAATCGTTTAAACACCATTTGTCTGATTCCTTTTCAAATTCGTATAAACAACAATATAAGTCTCATAATAGCATGAGGCCCGCATAAAATGATCGTTATTTTTTTGAACGGCAATTATAGTCCTGTAAGTATATAAAGTCTAAGAAATTTCGTTAAAAAACACAATATTCTACCGTCCACCTTTCAAACACCACTAGTCTTATTCCGTTCAAAATTAGTTTTTGGACAAATTCAGAGGGTCTTGAAGACTTTAGAGGGTGTTCTTTGCATAAAATAAGACCAAAGCCCTAACCCAAAGAATATTTCCAGGAGATTTCCGCGTGGCATGGTCATTTTTGGACCCGCGATTTGTTCTTTCTGTATATAAAGTGCATAAAAAACACCATATTCTAGAGCCAACCGTTAAGACACCATTTGTCCGATTCCGTTGCAAATTCGTTTTTGTACAACTTTGGAGGGTGTTCTTTGCACAAAATGAGTACCAAAGCCCTAACCCAAAGAATATTTCCAGGAGATTTCCGCGTGGCATGGTCATTTTTTGCTCCCGCGATTTGTTCTTTCTGTATATAAAGTGCATAAAAAACACAATTGTCTAGAGCCAACCGTTAAGTAACCATTTGTCTGATTCCGTTGCAAATTCGTTTTTGTACAACTTTGGAGGGTGTTCTTTGCACAAAATGAGTACAAAAGCCCTAACCCAAAGAATACTTCCTTGAGATTTCCTCTTGGCATGCATGGTCACTTTTTGGACCCGCTATTTGTTCTTTCTGTATGTAATTATATTCTAGAGCCATCAATTAAGACACCATTTGCCAGTTTACGTTTTCAAATTTGTTTTTGTACATACAAATGTATTAAGAGGGTGTTCTTTGCACAAAATGAGTACCAAAGCACTAGCTAACCCAAAGAATATTTCCAGGAGATTTCCGCGTGTCATGGCCACTTTTTGCTCCCGCGATTTGTTCTTTCTGTATATAAAGTGCATAAAAACACAATTTTCTAGAGCCAACCGCTAAGTAACCATTTGTCTGACTCCGTTGCAAATTCGTTTTTGTACAACTTTAGAGGGTGTTCTTTGCACAAAATGAATAGAAAAGCCCTAACCGAAATAATATTTCCAGGAGATTTCCGCGTGGCATGACCATTTTTGAACAAGCGATCTGATTTCCACTCTATATAAAGTGCATAAATTTTCGTAAAAAACACTATATTCTACAGCCAATCGTTTAAACACCATTTTCGATGTAATCGTAGATCAACTAAAAATTTGCAAAGTCATATCATAGAGTCAAAACCCTCCTGACATTGTGTTTTACATTATTTTACAGATCACAACTTAGAGAATAGACATCATGCCCAGGTTGCCGTTGTAAAATCAACGCTACGTACTTAAAAAAAACATTGGAATGATAATTAGATTGTGATATAAGTCTCATGAGGCCAACGTAAAATGATCGTTATTTTTTTGAACGGCGATTAGTCCTGTTAGTATATAAAGTCTCAGAAATTTCGTTAAAAACCACCATATTCTACCGTCCGCCTTTCAAACACCATTAGTCTGATTCCGTTGAAAATTCGTTTTTGTACAAATTCAGAGGGTCTTCTTTACACAAAATGAAGACCAAAGCCCTGACCCAAAAAACTTGTCCAGGAGATTTCCGCGTGGCATGGTCATTTTTTGGACCCGCGATTTGTTCTTTCTGTATATAAAGTGCATAAAAAACACCATATTCTAGAGCCAACCGTTAAGACACCATTTGTCCGATTCCCTTGCAAATTCGTTTTTGTACAACTTAAGAGGGTGTTCTTTGCACAAAATGAGTACCAAAGCCCTAACCCAAAGAATATTTCCAGGAGATTTCCGCGTGGCATGGTCATTTTTTGCTCCCGCGATTTGTTCTTTCTGTATATAAAGTGCATAA